>NC_133665.1:170422595-170547595 GCF_037893015.1 Macrotis lagotis
TTTGTTCCTGCCCTCGAGACGCTTGTGTTAAATACTAGTTCATGTTATTTTTCAGTTATTATGATTTATCTTATTCTTATTATTACTATTATTATAATACCAGCTAATGACTCTGAAAGTAAATGTTTCCACTAGGTATGAAGATCTTCATCCATGCTCAAATGCTGAACCAGTCGCAGTCTGAAATTCACCAAAATGCATGGTATTATATTGGAATTGTGCTCACTAGGCTGCTGGCATGGGATTCTGGGTCCAAGATCTTACAGCTGCAGGATTCCTTCTTTAGAACAACATATATCCTGCAAACTGGCCCTAGAGTCAAATAACCCTAGTTCCAATCCTGGTTCTATCATTCAGTTCGTATATGACCCCGGACAAGTCATGTGGCACCTTTGGGTCACAGAGAAGGGGAAAAGATCAATCATTTAATTATTTGGAACAACCATTTATAAATGAGTAGATATGTGCTAAGCATTTGTTCATAGGGGCTGTATAAATTCTGTCTCATTTGAACCTAACCACAACTCCAAGAAATAGGTGCTAATATGAAATCCCTTTCGGAGTTGAGAAAATTGAGGCAGCCGTGGGTTAAGTGACTTCCGTATTGATCACACAATAAGTAAGTGTCTGTGGTCACACCTGAACTCAGGTCTGAACTTCCTTACTCCCGGCTCAGTGCTCTATTACCTCTACTTCCCCATTGCCAATTGAGGGAGATGGAGTAAAATACCTCTAAAGTCCTCCTAACTTCGAAATTCCTATTTATAAACGATAGGCAATAATAGTCCAGTTTCTAGGGCACTTGACAATTTTCTCACCCAGTGAGGCCACTGCTACAGAGATTATTATTCCAATTTTATTGAAATTGAGTAACAAGTTGAGAGTTAAGTGATTGTTGCCAAAGATCGCACAACTTGTAAGAGAGAGAATTTGAACCCAGATTTTTCCAGACCCCAAGTCTAATACACTGTTCTATGTTACCTATATTGAAGTCCTTTTACGATGAATAGAGAGGCACTATGGTAAAAGGGTAATGAGTTGATTGTGAAGCAAGGAAGGCTCAAGTACCCACTTTTGTTGTCATACACTGGCAGCAGTAAGCTTGGTAAAAAATTGGAGAGTGTTGGACCTGGAGTCAAGAAGGCCTGAATTCAAATCCTGTTTCCAACACTTGCTGTGTGACCCATGACAAGACTTCAAAAAACTGACAAAATTTCTGTTTGCCTCTGTTTCCCTATGAATCAAATAGAGATAATAACAGAACTTACCTTGAAAGACTAGTGTGAGGAAAAAAGGAAATAATATTTGCAACGCACTTTATAATTCTTGCATTGTTATATAAATACGATTACTGTTATTATACTGACTAAATGACCATAGGCAAGTAACTTAACCTTTCAGTGCTCTAGGCAACTTTCTTAAACCATCAACTTCTACATTGGTAGAAGTTACCACACTTGGGAATTTCATTTTCCAATAAAATTGAATGTCTAGTCTTTCCTTACTCTGAAAAGTTTATATATTTTCGTTGTTTAACACTGATCAAAATCTGTGTCCCTTGTACTTGTCACAATTTGTCTTCAAAGTCTTTAATTTTACATGCAGTAATGGATACTCAAGTTCAATACATGTTTCTTAACCTGGCATTGTGGTTTACCAGCTAGAGCAGAAAAGTTCATTCTGAGAATTAAACAAAGGTGGATGACCAGGGCAATGAGTCACCTCGGTTTGGAAAGGGTCCTTGTTAGAGTGGGGGCTATCAAATAATATTCATTTATTTATTTTTTCAGCCAAAGTAATTCGTGTAACTGAGTAGGGTGAGGGTAAAGGTAGAAGTTCTCTCAATGGAGGGAGGACAACGTAGGGATGAAATCTCCAAGTTGAACACCCCAGCAATGAATGCAGCTGGGTTATGGTGCCTCAACAATGACCACATCACATCTAGTTAACTGGTCCTCTTCTCTGACATTTCAAGCTAATGTGATTTAGATTTAGTAAAAGCTACCACCTTTATGCCCAGTGGAGACCATGGAGGCAATTTGGTGGTAGATTGGTGACTTGAAGTCATAAAGATTTAAGTTCAAAGCTAGTTGAATGGCCATAGGGAAGTCATTGATATTCTTTCAGTCTCAGATCCTTCAACTGTATTAAATAAGATAACAGAAAATGGCTTATTGTGAAGTTGAAATGAGATAATCTATCTCAAGGGCTTCATAATTTTAAACTGCTGTTTTGTTCTGATTAACACCATTATCACTATAGCTGATCTAGTACCGTTTTATATATGTCAATGAAATCAAATTCTATATTATATATACTTTTATATGTTATACTCACATAATATTAATATAAAGATTAGAAAACATTTATAAATCACATTTCATATAACCCTCACAAAAACCCTGAGAGGGAAGCACTATAAATATTATCTCCATTTTCCAGATGAGGAAACTGAGGCTGAGAGAGGTTAATCTACTTATTCATGTTCATACAGCTAGTAAATGTCAAAGATGGAATTTTAACTCAGGTCTTTCCTGCCTCTTTCTCTCTAGGGCCCTTTCCATCTTTAATAATCAACCAATCAATGCATTAACTAGAATTTATTCATGCTTGGCATGGAAGATAAAGAGACAAAAAGTGGGAGTCTCTGCCCTTACAGAACTTGTGTGCTGTTAATCAGAATTTGTATATGCTAGACTCTGTGCTATATGTTGAGGATAGAAAGATAAAAATTGTCCTTACCTTCAGGGTGCTTACAATTTGTATGGGAGGACAAAATATACACAGATAATTCTATAAAAATAAATATTAGATAATTTCTCTTGGGTGTGGGAAGGATAGAAACTAGCAGCTGAGTGTTCAGAAAAGGCTTCATGTAGGAGGTAGCTTTGAGCAATGTTCTCTTATCTCTCCTACTTCTCTTAAATGGGATATAGTTAATTCAACTCAGAATTTGTATAAAGGCAAGAAATATGTAGTGTTTCTCTACTTCCCGCCTCCCTCACGCAATAGTCACACAGCTCTGCAAAGTTTAAAACCATATAATTAGCATTTTTGTCAAGGAATCTACATTTCAATTTTCAACAAGATTTTATTTTTTTCATGAAGTAGCATAAAAGGGGAGGGCCCTTAAATGTGCCTCATTTCGTTTGCTTCATACCATTTTATTATCCTCTGATAAAAAAAAAATATTTTCACCTTTGATTTTGTAGGACACTAAAACAAAGGTTTTGATGCAACGTAAGTGATTTCATTAAAGATGCTATGTTTCACATAGCTTTACCAAGAACCTCAATGCCTAGAGATATTTTAATATAGATTTCCATTCTGTCAGTTTCATTTAAAACCAATAATTAGATGGGTAAAAAGAAATGGTTTGTCTTACCTGAAAGCAACATCTATCGTAGTAGCAAGTAGTTTTTTTTTTCCCCAACTAAAATTACAAGTATCATTTAAAGTGTTGGGTAGTTTCAGAGATAGCTATGGATGGACCAAAAAATGAGGATGCTGATATCTCATGGTCTGTCGAACTTTTTAAATGAAAAACATTTTTTAGGGGAAAACCATTTAACAACAATAGAGTTGTTTGATCATATTCTTCTTCATTCTTGAACATCAGAGGCTATAAACATGGCTCAAATATGGGACATCAAAGAAATCCTTCAAATTGCTATTCTTGATTTTATGTGAAATTGTAAAATAGCTTAATGGCAATGTGACTAAGCTAATTGTATTTTTAAAGTCACTAAATGTAAGAATTGTAAGACATCTCAGGGGCCATGAAATCCAACTCATACCTGAAAAAAATACATTCTAAAAACATGACCTAGAAGTGGGAAATATGATGGTACAAGTGGCAAGTGTTGAATTTGGAGTCATAATGTACCACAATTTAAATCTGACCTTGATAGCTTACTCCTGGACTAATCTTAGGTTACTGAATCACTTTGACCTCTGTTTCTTCATTTAGAAATCAGGTTTGGCTTATATGGCCTTCGAAGTCCTTTTCAATTCAATATTTATGATTGTGTGGTCATTTATCCTTTGTCTGAAGACCCACAATGAGGCAGAATCCACTACCACCCAAAAAATGTTCTTCCTCCTTTGGAATAGCTTTTGTGGTTTGGAAATACTTCCTCATAAATTCAACCCATTGTTTCAGTTCTGTCTTCTGGAGTAAAGGAAAACAAGCTTCACCTCTATTCCACATCCCTGTCCATCAAATATTTGAAGACAAGCTTTTCTGTTCCAGTCTCAAGTTCTCTTCTCTCCATGTCTTCTTTTTTCCAAACTAAATATGAAGCAATCCTATGTCATTAGTTGAAAGGTTTCCAGCATTCCTGTCATAGTAAAAGATGCACTAAATAAGAATATTCTCAAGAGAATAGTCTAGAGAGGTAATCAGACCCAGTCCTTGGAGGGGCAAGGATTTAATATAACACTGTTAAGTATTACAAATATTATTTTATTTGATCTTCATAGCACCTATGTGAGATGCACACACATATTACATGTATATATTTATGTATGTCCATTTATCTATATCTATACACACATACATACATACATACATACATACATACATACAATTTTTATCCTCATTTTAAATAACTTGCCTGGATTCAATGTTGTAAATGTCTGAGATCAGATTTGAACTCAGGTCTTCCTGACTCCAGGTAGAGCACTTTATCCACTAGTTGCCTCTGGAAAAGACTTTTATTAAGCACCATATATCTGCTTCTAAGCTTTGATGGGTTAATAAGAATAAGAAATAATAAGAAAATATTAAATAAAAAATATTAAAAAAATATTAAATAAAAAATAATAAGAAATAATAAGAAAATATTAAAACTTTACTCTTGTTGCTCTATGAATCGAGTAGTATTTAATTTTAATTTCTAGGGAAATGAATAGTCTTCCCATCTAATAATAATGTTTGTCCTTCATTTTTGAATAAGATCATGATATCAGAAATTGATGCTATGACAAGCAAATGAATTGGATTTGAGGGGGGGGTGCAGTTGTGCTAAGTCACCAGTCTCGCTTTCTCCTCCAGAGCCCTCTGGATCCAGTGGTCAAATAAAGATTGGGATGACTGGAGATGGCCTAGATAGAAAGCAATCAGGGTGAAGTGACTTGCCCAAGGTCACACAGCTAGTAAGTGGTGTCTGAGATTGGATTCAAGCTCCCGTCCTTCTGAATTCAAGGCCAGTGCTCTAACCATTGTGCCACCTAGCTGCCCCAGTCTTCCCATCTAAACCTCATAGAGAGGAAGGTTTTTCAAGACAATGATATAGAGGACAGCCTGCAAGGTCAGGGGCTTATAAGCTAAAGAATTCCAGGCTTCTGTCCCAGAAATCAGAGTACAAGGATAGCATAAAGGATAATCCTAACTCAACAAGGGATATTTTAGGGATGTTCTCAGAAATCTTTAAGGCTTTAAATGTTATTGAATCTATATATGAAGCCTCTTCTGCTCAATGGCCTAACCTGACAGGTGGTTGCTGCTTGCTGATTCTAAGTGATTCACCTTACTGGATGGAGGTTAATTAGTTATGTGCCCTTGGTCAGAAAGAGGAAAGTGCAGAAGGAACTTCTTTTCCTCTCATTGTAGATAAAAATAACAACTGAAGAATCTCCATATTGTAGGAACAGTGGAAATGGCTTATTTTGTAATTAAAAGGGTGCAAAGGTCTCCTCCCTGTAATTTTGACTTGAGGCAGGAAATTTTTACCTGTGCCAACTGAATATTTTATCTCAGTTTTAGTGTGAGAAAGACCAGAATGTTATTTCTTGCCATTCTAAAACTTTTTTGTAAATTTCTGCATTGAACGGAGCAGGAAAAAAAGATTAGGTCCAGAAGCCACAAGACCCGGGTTCAAATTTTTCATTTACTCCTTGGATAACCTTTACAAGTGACTTCACTTCTGTAAGTGGTTCAGTTACCATTTCTTTAAAGGTAAAAGGTTGAATTATATTACCTCTAACATTCTTGCAGCTCTAAGTCTATGATTGTTTGAGTTTATGATACAAGAACCTGGGTTCAAATTCTATCTTAGATATTTTACAGATACCGGAGAAATTATTTGAACATTCCAAGATCATCAGAAAGTAGGGGAACCATTACACACACATACACACACATACACACACAAACACATGAATGTTATCTAGTACATATATATATATATATACATATATATATATATATATATATGTGAGATGTGCTTTAGGAAGCTGAATTTTGTAACTGTGTGGAAGATGATTATGAGGACAGATTTTGGAAGTCTAACTAGGAGTCTGTGACTAGTAACCAAATGAAAGATGACAAAGGTCTGAACCAGAGACAGCCTTGTGGATATAGAGAAGGAAGGGGCAGATTTCAGAGACACTATAGAGTTAGTATTGACAATACTTAGCAACTGACTACTTATGGGAGATGAAGAAAAGGGAAGAGTCAATAAATACTCTGAGGCTGCAATTCAGGTGAATGAAAGAGTGTTGACATGCTTAATGAGAAATGGAAAGTTTAGAGGATGTGTAGATTGAGGAAGAAGTAGAAGAGAGTAAATTCCATTTTAAATGTATTGATTTTTTAAAAGCATACAGGAGATATCTAAGAATTGTTTGGTGGAGAGAGACTTGTGCTGGGTCTATGGATCTTAGAATCACCTTATCAGATGGCCTTCGAACCCATGGGAGATGATGACATCACCAATAAGAGAGTGTATGTAGGGAAGATAGAGTGGCTTAGGGTAGTATAATATGTTTATATATAATAGGTATGCCTTTTAGCTCTTTAACTCAGTCCACCTTTACTCAATGTTTGCTCTATATAAGGAACCATTCAAGGTCCTAGGGCAGCAATGAAAAAAGTGACAGTCAAAGAATTATCCAAACTCAGCTGATTCGGTTTCAAAAGATATACAGTCTATAACATCATTGTAAGAAGAATCCTTTCTTCTCCATATTCCAATTATCAATTAGCCTTTGCAAATCATTTGCTCCCAAGGCAGCCCAGACCCATTTTACATAGTCCTTCTTAGAAGATTTTTCCATATCACGCCAAAATTAGCAATTTTGAAATCTCTGCTTTTGCTCATAGTTTGGTTGCCTAGGGTCAACCAAAAATAAATCTAATGCCCCTTCCACAAATAATCTTTCAGCTACTTGAAGTCAACTATGAAATCCCTTCATAAGACTTCTGGCCTCTAGGATAACCCATCCAAATTATTTTCAGTCCTTTTTCCATCCTACTGACCGTCCTTTACTGAACACTCCAGGTTATCAACACCTGTCTGAAAATGTGGAGCCTGGAATAAGTTCAAATCATTGACTTCACCATCAAAGACCTTATAGTCTGTATGACTTAGAGATATAACTAAGAATCTTTATCTCTGGTGTTGGTGCCATGAAAACCATTCTAATTTAGGGTGGGGAAGGACAAGAGATATTTTGTGATGAGAGATAAATTCTGAAATTCCATGAGTTCATTACTGGGGATTTTACCTCCAGGGAATGTAAGTAAGACATCTGGTAGCTTCCTATTTAATTTATTTACAAGTGCTCAAATATTTCTACATATACAGTTTCTAAGAGGATGGATGCAGGTCCTAAGTGTCCATGGGATAGTGGCTTCATATGCCCTGTGGACACAGTATAAATACCCAGTAGACCTATTTATGTATATGATTTCCCAGAAAACATTTGGAATGGCTGTCACCATTTTGGATAAGAAGATAAAAGAGGTATTGAAGCCATCTCTTCCTTTTCCAAAATCCTCAAAGCAGCATGACAAAATGTTAGACCTTTCAGGAGAAGAGTTAAAGATAATCTAACTAAAGAAAAAAGTACATGATTTAAAGGAAGAAATAATATACATTTATGAAATGAGCTATATTCATATAATATTTAATGGTTTTATATTTTATATTAAACATATTGTTAACTTTCTTTTCTTAGTTTAAAAATGAAACAACCTAAGAAAAAGTTAGGTCATGGAAAAAATTTAATTCTCTAAGGTTTAACTGGAAAACCTATAGGTAGAAGGCATCATAAAAGATATCAACCAAGAGCTTAATGATGGAAAAGTAGTTTTAGAAACCACTCAAAAAATCTATCTATGTGAGAACTAACGAAGTTCAAATTAGCGGCAGGACTACTAACTCCTATTCTGGCTTGAGAGTTTATGTTGTTATCCTGTATGGTATCCTATATGATATAGACATGCCAAACATTGGGCTTTCTCCCTTTCCAAAATGCTAAGTATAAGAATTTATTTAAGTTTCTTGTAGAGATAACCAAACCAGTTTGCGGACTTCTCAGCATGGTCTTTGTCTAATTTGTGACTTAACTATGAAAGCCAAACTTGTAGATACATATTATAATATTACTTATTTTATATTATTATATATTCATTATTATATTATATATAATATATGATATTATATATTATACATAAGGATATATATATATATATATATATATATATATATATATATGTATATAGGCAATAAGGTTAGGTGGCTTACCCAAGGCCATACAGCTAGGCAATTATTAAGTGTCTGGGGCCGGATTTGAACTCAAGTACTCCTGACTCCAGCGTTGGTGCTCTATCCACTGCCATCACCTAGTCACCCCAATCATCTATCTTTAAAGATTATACTTTGTTTAGTATTTAATATCACTGTATCTAAGCTTAAGCATTTAGCAAATTTAGGTAGAATTATTTTCCATATATTGCTGCCATTTCTATTATCAATATTTAAATGTTAATATGTCTGTAACAATGACATAAAATTTATAGAATATTTTTAAAATTGTTATTAACTCATTTTAAATTACAATGCACTTAAACTTTTTTTGTTTTTAAATTCTAATTAAATAAATCTAATATAAAAATAAAGATAATTCTACTTCTTTTTTAATAGAAGAAACAGAGATTCGCACAGAGAGATAGTGATTTGCTTAAGGTCACAAAAGAAGGTTCATTCTTCTCTTATTGAAACTGAGGCTAAGCAAAACCAGTTAAAATTGTAGACTAGAAGAAAGGAGGGCATTCAAGGTCTCCCACAAATTTTACCCAAAGATCTAAATAATGCAGCTGACCAAATCAAAACTGGGAAATTAAAAAAAATTCCAGAAAGTCATTTTTTGTTTTTTCTGTCTGAATGAGGAGAGAGAGAGAGAGAGAGAGAGAGAGAGAGAGAGAGAGAGAGAGAGAGAGAGAGAGAAGATTTGTGGACACTGAAACATAAAGTGGGGACTAGATCAGAATAGTCACTCATAACTTTCCAGCTTGGAGATTAAATAAAGCCCTCTCTATGGATATGCTTCAAGTAAGAAGAGGTCCTAGATACATCACTTAGGAGGTCTGCCCTTTTTGCAGTAACACAGACACACACAAAAACACACACACAGAAGCAGAAACTTCAGGATTGTTTTGATTATTTTATGGTTGTTAATAATTAATAATTCTTACTTTGAGAACTATTCCCATTTGGTCTACCAGGGAAATTGCTTTTGATCTTCCTTAGTTATCTATATAGGTTTTTTATCAGAGGTATTCATACAAAGATGTTTTTTTCTCATTTGACTAGTTTTGGAAGAAAAAGCAGCCCATTCCCAGCTGCTTGCTTTTTCTCTCCACTTGGCCATCATGTATTTGTGGATGAATATTATCTCTGTCTCTTCTCTCTCTCTTTTATATTTTTTCTTTCCTGATCTTAAGTGAATGTCTGAGATAGAATTGTTTAGCCGACACTCTTCTGAATTTCTATAAAATCTCTAACAGGTGTTTCCATTCTTTATTTTTTCTTTTGTTTGTCTTTCTAAGAAACTTGTTCAACTTTGATAAACATTAAAATCTCCTATTATTTTTATATATTATTATGACAATTATTACTGCGTTGATATCTATGTTTTGGTAATTTCCCTTTATGAATTTGGATGGTATACCATTTGGTACAAATGTTTAATATTGACATTGATCTTTTGTCTATGGCTCCTTAAACACAATGAGATTTTTCTCTGTTTATTTCTGTTTATAATTTGAACTCATTTTTTGCTAAACCTGATAAAATGCTTGCAAATTCTGCTTTTCTGGATTTACTAAATGCATAGTGAATTTTGTTTTAGTTGGTCCTGGCCCTAATGTTTTTATCAAAATTCCAAGGGAATATATGTGGGCTAAATAGGAGTAGGAGAAGGAAAGAATTACAAATTTTTTTTAATAAAGAAAATGTAGTCAAATTAAATTAAATGGGAAAGTAACTTAGCTCTTTTCCCTGGAGCACTGTACTAGGAACAAAAGAAGCAGAATTTCCTCATCCCTTCTGGAGGTCCAATGTTTATCGAAAGTGAAACCCATTAAAAATACAAAGGCTTGGGTCCTTCATAGAACAAGAGATTGGGATGGAATATTTAGTTGAGGAAATTGTGGAAAAAAGGTAAGTGGCTTGATTTGAACTCAAGTTCCAGTATCTGATTCATTGTGAAACCAGCTGACTCACAGTAGAGAAAGGGAACAGTTCAGCCTCTCAATTTCCTTCTATTAAGACTTTGCTTTTCAGATGTGTTTCTTGTAAACAGATTGTGATCATATCTTCTTTTCCATTTTGTTACTCCCTTTTAATTTATTGGATAATTTAATCCATTAACATTTAAGTTTATGAGAGTCTTATGGTCACATTTTCTTCCACTTATTTCTGTGGTATTTTTTTTAATTACCTTTCTCTTTTAAGTCAGTTCTTCTCCCTTTCATTCCCAATTTATGCTCGTTAAATTATGTTGATTCAAGCCCTATCCTGCAATCTCTGTTCTCCATTTTCCATTCATCAATCCTTTTGTTAGTTGGAAGAGTTTTACTTTATCAAATTATATTTCTTTCATTTCTTTAATTATCTAATTCTTTTCCCCATTACTATCTTTCCCCCTCTCAGTTGAATGCTTAGTTCAAAATCTTTCTTATTCTCTCAACCTCCCTTCATTTGGGGTATTTAGTCTGTGATGCTTTTGTCTCTACTCTTCCACTTTAATTCTTTCTATTTAATTTATGCTTTCATCTTTATCTTCTTGTTGAGTCACCAAAGCATTTAGCATTTATTAAGTGCTTACCATTCACCAAGCATCATCCTATGTGTTGGGGTTACAAAGAAAGATAAAAACAGTCCTGGCACTCAAGGGGAAGAAATAATCTGCCAGCAATTATGTACAGATAAGATTTGTACAGGACCATTTAGAGGTAATCTCAAAGAATAGACATTAGTATGAGCCACCTATAATTTTAACTCTGGAGGTAAATCTTCCTCTTTCATTATAATAAAAATAATCTCTATAGATAGAGATAATATATTAAATTAAATATTTCCTTGATAGTACTATTTATTTATCTTTCTTTTATTTCTATTATTTGAGGTGATCTGTTCTTGTGGCATTTTATTCTCCACAAGTGCTCCCAATTCCCCCCTTTATTAAATCATTTCTTTTCATTGATTGTTAGGCTCAGATTTACAGAGTTTGTCATTGCAAGTCCCACATTGAGCTTCTTGGATTTCAGAACATATTATTTTACTTCTTCTGTGTTTTTTAGTGGGTATAGAATGGTCTTCAGTTATTGAATTTCCTTTCCATTATACTTCAATATCTTTCTTCTGGACATTTGAAGAATGTGTCTTTGGAATTATTCAGTTTAACTACTATATGTCTTACAGTTTGAACCATAGCCATCTTTATTTTTTTTCCAGCAGTCAATTTGTATGTTCTTTCAATTTGGTGTCCTGTTTTTTGATTTTGAAAGTTCTCTGCAATTTTCTTTTAATATTCCCTGCATTGTCATGTTCAGATTTTTTTTTTGATTTGTCATTGAACATTTTTCTGGTAGATCTACAATCTTTTTGTGGCATCTTCATATCCTGTCTTCAGGGTCAATGATTTTTGTTTATATGGAGATCATCTCTTCTTTTAATGTTGTTGTCTATTCCTTCTCTTCTATTAGATTGTTGTTCATTTCAATATGTTTGTATATATATAATCTACTTTCTCTTTTTTTGCCTTTTTGAATAAACTCATCTCCATAGATTTCAGTTTTTCTAATTTGATAATGAATACTGGAGTGAAGGTATAAATACTGAGATTTATTCCCTTCTAATAGTTTCTTTTTTTTGGCAAGGTTATGGGGTTAAGTGGCTTGTCAAGGCCACACAGCTAGGTAATTATTAAGTGTCTGAAGCCGGATTTGAACTCAGGTGCTCCTGACTCCAGGGCCGGTGTTCTATCTACTGCGCCACCTAGCCACTCCCCTTCTAATATTTTCTTATGGCTTTCATTTCTGATTTGATCTAATTCTTTAACTTTTTTGTTGTTCTTTATGCTTTCTTATTTCTATATTTCCCTTAAAGGATGGAGTACTGTCCTCTCAACTTTTAACAAATTTTTTTTCTCATAAAATCTTTGATGTTTCAGTCTTTTGTCATTTTACTTTTCCCTCATGTCTCACTTTCTGATACATCTCCCCTTGATGATAGTTACACACCCTTGACTATTGTCTCAGTTATCTTCCATGATGGGGAATTTACTTTTTACTAAGTCCTTGTCCAAGGTAGTTCATACATATGAGTCTGGATTGACCGATATCTTTCCTTCAAACTTGATACAGTCACTCAAACAGGCTTCATAATCAAAAGGATAAAGCAGCAAGTGGAACATTTCCCTCTTTGTTCTAGTGTCTTCTGGTTTTCCTTTCAGGTATCACGTTGGGGAAATGGACCCTCCGTCTTAGGTGCTCCTCAAGCCCTCCAATCCAATGCATGTTTATAATGCTGCAGCAGCATCCACAGAATTGCTCTGGTGGAGATCTGGGGCAGTGGATGGAGTACTGGTCCTGGAGTCAGAAGACATGCATTCAAATGTGACTTCAGACAAATATCAGCTGTTGTTTGACTTTTATTTGTCTCATTTTACTCAACTGTAATAAGAGCACCTACCTCCCAGAATCCATAGTGAAGATCAAATTAGATGTCTAACTGGGGGCTTGGAATATAGTAAGCACTTCTTTCCATCCTCTTTGTACTTCAGCTAGAGTATAGCCACCAACCTTAGACAAATGGGTTCCTGAAATCTATACAGGTTTAGCTTGATTAAATTTGTGCATCACTTGATTTCTATCACAGCATGGAGAAGTATCAAGTGTGTAACTATTAAAGTTATAACAGATACACACTCCTTACTTTTAAATCCATAAATGCTATTTGTCCCCTGAGAAAAAGCCCAGTTGGAAGGGGAAAACAAAGCTATTAATTTTTTCTCCGATGAAAGCCTTGGAAAGAATCTGGATTCCACTTGAACTCCACATGTAATCAGAGATTACATATGGGTTAATGAGTACTAGAAGTAAAGCTAATTAAAATTCTGCCTCCCTTAGAAAAAAAAACAAAAAGGATTCTGCATAATTCCTCTTTGAAATCTTTTGTTGACATAATTACCAAATGCAAATATTTGTGAGTTGCATATACAATTTTCAATATTATTTTAAATAAGCATAGAGTTCTCAATGCAACAAAAGAGACAGTGAATAACCATGGAAAGCTTCCCACAGACCATTTTCTCACCATATTCATGTAAGAAACAATCAGAATATGAGAAGCATTTCTATTAATAGATTCATCAAACTAGCAGAGTACCCAAGGGCTAAGAGTTTGCACTGCTTTGCAACTGAATAGGAAATTAGATAAAAGGAAAGCTGCTGCTAATGTCAAAAGACAGAAAGTACCATTCTGAATAATCACTGACTCTCACCTGTTTGGAAAGAATTAGTGAGAAGGACCTCAAACAGGTGTGCTTCACTCATTCACCATCTGAGTTCTTGTGAGAGGATGGATTGGGTTAAAACTGTGGGTACTTATTCTGGAAAGGAACATATTGATGGGGTCGGATGACATTCTTGCTCTTTCTCTACCTCGCTTTCTGAATTTTGAATTATAATCAAATTTTTGTTTTCTACAAAATTTTTTCAATCTCTAATTCCTTCTTGATCTTTAGATCCTCTGAGTTAGTAGTGGCCTTATGAATCATCTAGCCCAAACCATATCAGAGTACCAAATGTTGCAAGTGGATCTTCCACTTTTGTTTGAAGATCTTCAAAAGAGGCAACCCACCATGCCTGGTAGAAGCCCATTTCCCTTTGAAGCAGCTCTAGTTTTAAGAAAGTGTTTCACTCCCCATATCAAGCCTAAATTTTATGCTTTCTAGGGCTAAATAGAAGAAAAATAACCCCTTGCACATAATAGTCCTTCAAAGACTTTGAAAATAGATGCCATGTGCTCCCTTTCTCAGATTAAACATTCTTACTCCCTTGGATCAAGCATGGCATGGCATGATCTCAAGATCCTTCAACATCCTGATGCCTTCTTCTAACTGATCTATACTAATACAGCTAGGGAATTACATAAAATAATCCCTCAGTTTTTTCCACTTCTATAATTCCATGATAATATGCTAATTGCAGACTTTCAAGTATATTCTGAAACTACACTATGACTTTTTTTGGAATTAGAAAGTTCATTTTGTGTATCCTGTTCACTATTTTTTCTTTCTCTGCAATCCATCCTATGCTAGGAGCTGGCTGAAACACAGCACCGGTAATAATATAATCATTATCCTTCATGTCTTTCCTTGAAGAAGGAAAATATCCATTATATGAGCTACACTGTGAAATTTGATGTTGAAATGAAGGATTCATCAGAGTAAAGACTGAGACTATCATGCTAATGGAGCAAATGATAGAGGAATGTTGTGCCAGTTCATTTAAGAGATGCTGACAGAATAAGCAATAAAATCATATAGGATAATATTACAAAAGTATGCAAAACTGGCAAGTTGCCCATTTGGCATGGGCTTTTGTCACTGAAAAATAGTATAGGATCATTGCTGCCAAAACTGGAAGCAAGATTTCCCACAAAGGAGCCACAATGTTGCAGATAATTCAAATAATTTAGACTTGATTGTATATAATAAACATCAATCAATCAACATTTACTAAGAATCTACTATGGTCCAGTCATTATGATGCAGGGGAAAGATAAAGAGAATTGTAAATGTAACAGAAAGAATGAGCAGAAATGAACCCAAGAAACAAATCCACGGCTACAATTAGGCTCCCTGTTTAGATTTAAAAACACCCCAACTAAATAAAGCAGTTCTTGCCCTCAGGGAAAAAAGAACTCATACACACCATATATGAAGTAAATACTAATTTATAGATAATGAATGTAATATTAAGTATAAACAAAGCAGATTCAGGTATGCATTAATAGTTAAGAAGATGGAGTCTTTGTGACTCCATTTGGGTTTATTCTTTTTTTCTTCTGTAAATAGATTAGTGGCTTGTCATTTCCTACTCCAGTTCATATTACAAATAAGGAAACTGAGGTAAACTGGGTGAAGTGACTTGCCCAGGGTGATAGTAAGTGCCTAACTTACTAGTTGAGTGAGTTCCAGAAGATGAGTCTTTTGATTTGACATCCAATATTCTACCTATTGTGCCCCCCAGTTGACTAAGATTTTAGATAGGAGATGCCAAGAAGGGAGTTTTAAAGGGAGTTAGGGATTCTAAGAAGCAGAACTGAAGAAGAGGCAGAGGTATGCTAGTAAATGTTTAGCAACTTAGCCCTTCTACCGTAAATGTACTTACAACATATTTATTCACTTGTTCATTTATTTACCCTTTGCCAATTCACTTATTTATTTTTGTTGACCTAGTTATTCCAACATCTGTTTATTTATTTATCCATTTGTTTATTTTTTCACATGCATTTTAAAAGAAATTGAGTTACAAATTGTCTTCTATCCAATAGGCCCTTCTCTAAGCATTGAGAAGGCAAAGAATGCGATAACAGTAACACATGTAAAGTCATATAAAATACATTTCCACATTAGCCATGGGGGGGGGAACAGAAAAGTAAAGTGAAAAAAGTAAGCTTCAATCTATACTTAGACTCTAGAGTTTCTCTGGAGTTGGATAGCATTTTTCTTCGTGAATTCTTTGAACTGCCTTGGATCATTGTATTGATTAGAGTAGTTAAATCTTTCACAGTTCACCCTATACTTTTAGCCTTAATCTTATGAACATTTTCTACCTCACTTTGTTAAGTCCAGGCAACTAAAAATATAGATTTTTCCCTTCTTTGTAGTGTTTGCCAGTTTCTGAGGTGTAAATTCTCTCACTGAAAATTTAACAATTGATTTTTTGGATGCCAGGTTTGAGAGTTCAAACTCCAGCACCCCCTTCTCCCCGGAAAGAAATATATTTCAGGCATGAGAGATTACCTATATTAAGGCAGGAAAATTGGAAGATAGAATGTTGAGTATGAGAAATAGCCATGTCACGTTGGTTGAATCTTAGAGGTGTGAAGTAAAGTAACTCTGTAATAAACATATACAGTGAATTCTATCAGCACTGACAGTCTCCCTCCAGAAACAGATGTTTTCCTCTTTAGAAGCTTTCAGAGAGGAGAGGAGAGGAGTTTATGACCAAACAAGAGATAGATAACATGATAAATTAATTATAAAATGGATAATTTTGATTACATTAAATTAAAAATGTTTTGCTTAAATAAAACCAAAACACAAAATTAGAAGGAATGTAGAAAGATGGGAACAATAGTGCATTAATGAATACAATCCTGTAGTGTTATCAAGACCAAGATATCTGAGGAATACAAAGAAATCTAGAAAGACATTTTACAAAATCATTGTTTGTTTTTTAAAGCAGAAGTTCATGAAGAAAATACAAGCTAGACATGATCATATTGGAACAAAGTAAATGAGGATGAATGCACAAAAAATTCTGATGAAGTCTTAGAGAGCAACAGGAAAAAACTGTTGTCGTATTTTATGTATTGAAATAAGCAATTTAAACCTAAATTATTTTTTAGTAGGGATACAGAAATATATGGACAAAGAGCTAGGCTCAGTCATGTGGCACAATTAATAGTGTTGGAAGTGGCGTGAGGAAGGATTGAGTTTGAATCCTTCTTCAGAAAGGTATTGGTTGTATGAAACTGAATAAGTCACCTAACCTCTCCCAACCTCATCTGTTTCCCTATCTCTCAAATGGGGTAGCAGTACCTACTTCACAGGTTTACTGTGAGGACAAAATGCAGTGGCATACACAAAATACTGTAAAACCCTCAGAAATTCTGGCTGTAATTATGTTATGCAATCCCTTAGTGATCCAGGCATGTCTCTGAAACTAAAACTTGTAGAATGCTTGCAGATCTGCATTAGGGAAGGGAGCTCCCTTCCTTCCAAATTCTCTACAGAAATCTAATCAACCTGATTTTAAAAAGTACAAGAAAGAAGTTACTAAACAAAATTAAAGAAACAATTCGGCAAATAAAAAAGGAATATCTAGAGAATACTCACTTGGCTACTGAGGTCTGGCATTTCTAAATAAAGACCATCAGAGTGCAAGGCTCAGAATCAGAAATGATTTTAAAAGGTAAAATGATGCCATTAGCTTCAATGACTCCATGAGGACA
Organism: Macrotis lagotis; assembly: GCF_037893015.1. Taxonomy (NCBI): domain Eukaryota; kingdom Metazoa; phylum Chordata; class Mammalia; order Peramelemorphia; family Peramelidae; genus Macrotis; species Macrotis lagotis. The sequence goes on from NC_133665.1 coordinate 170,440,133, forward strand.
GGAATTGTTTGGATCTTCCTTTGAGCCCCCAGTTATAGTTCCTGCACTATATGAGTATCACATAATGAGTGCTTGATTGATACTGTCTTTTGATTGATAATAATTTACAGAGAGACTTCACTTGTGCTTTATATAAAAATATGTAGGGAAGATCCTAAAATCACTTATAGGAAGACTCCTACAAATCAATCTGAAGGGGAGTATTGTGCATCATAAATTGCTAAGTAGTAGCCAGGACCTTAGAGATCTTTTTCATTTTAAAGATAAGGAATTTGAGACACAGAGAGAAATTAAGTGACTTGAACAAGGTCATACTGCTGTTAATAGGTTGCCAAACTTCCCCATTCATTTTTAACACTTCACCATAGTGTACACATGGGCATGGGTGTTCACATAAACCCAGAGGATAGCTTTATCAAAATTCCCAAGATCAGAAGATTAAAGAACAGAGGTGCTAATTCTTTTAACAAAAGATCTTCAAAGGATGGGTACCATGGGGTGCTGGCTGATGAAAGACAGCTCAACCACACCACTGGAGAAAATAAAATTGGAATGAGATACCGACTTCAAAAAGAAAAGAGCAGAGCTCTTAGAGGGCAAGCAGATGCCAATTGGAAAATTCAAGCCAAGTCTTCAAGTGATGGGGGATGTAATTTTTCAGTTACAAATGACAATTTTGTATTGAGTTCTCACCTCTATGGGAGGCTGGGATGATGTTGGGGGATGAGGGGGGAATGATTCCTCTTTACAAGAGCCTTGGCTTGGAACTCTTGGGTGGGAAAGTGGGAAGGATGAAATTGGGTACAGTTTGTGGCAGTATGTTGAGATGGTCCTGCTATAGAGGCCCAAACTAAGGTACAAGGTGACTTCTTCACTCTCTTCTTTGGGGAGTCTGACCAATATGACTGGTGGCCAAGATGACATTGTAGTTCTTGAAAGAGTGGAGTCCCTCAAGGTCCTGTGTCTGATATAAGGTGCAACTGAGAAAATGGCCATCTCTGTTAAGTGGGAATGGAATGCTTCCTTGGCTAGAGGGGAATCCAGTACGCTAGGGTTCCGTCTTGTGCCTTACCCAAGAGAGGCAGCATGGAGCAGTGTAAAGGAAGTTGGATTTGAAGTCAGAGGACCTTGGGGTTCAAATCACAGCTCTGTATATAATCAACATTGTCAGAAGTCTTTACTTTTGTATTGTCATTGTACTTCAATGACTGGGAGAGAGAGTGAGGTTGACAACTGCACAACTCTGCCTCACTCATATCTAATTCAAGCGAGACCACCCTGTGATGTCATCGGTCCTCTTCGAAAACAAAAGACTATCACTACTACCAACAACAGTAACATCAACAGCAATATCAGCGTGATCTTGGGCAAGATGCAACCCCTGTGGACTTAACTTCCTCTTCCATAAAACGAGAGTTTGGACTTGGGGACGTCTTTCTGGTTCGAAATGTATGATCTTAGGATATGATTCAGATGCCACCAAATGTTTCTTACTTTAACATAGTTTTACCCATGTCTAGGAGGCTCAACATTGTGTATGGTAGGCCCCTTCTTTGATGGTTATTATTGCTATAAATATATATATATAAAACAATTTAATCTTTCATGCCCTATAAATATATTATTAAATACCTCTGTGTAACAAAGTGATATTCCTAAAACATAAATCCGGCTTCACTATTTCCGCATAATAAATAATTATCTAAGACTCCCTATTATCCTTAAGATAACAATAATAACTCACATTTATGAGGAGTTTTCAGATTTGTTAAGTATTTTATGTATGTCATCTTATCCTCACAGTAACTCTGCCAGGCAAGTGATCGCATTACAGAAGAGGAAATTGAAATGCAAAGGATAAGTGAATCACCCAGGGTCACAGGGCCAGAAGGTTCTGAGACAATATACAAACTCAGGTCTTCCTCAGTTCCAAGCCTGGGACACTCTCACCTATGTCGTGGGCTATCAAATATAAAATCTTCAGTTTGGCATTTAAGAACCTCAACCACCTGACTCTCATTTATCTTTCTAGAAGGATCTGATATTTCTCCCCTTATCCACTTTCTATCCCATTAGTTATTGCCAATAATTCATGTTTTTGTCTCATTGCAGTGCTTGGTAAATAGTAGGCATTTATAATGTTTATTGATTGATTGTGATTAATGGCTGGTTGAGCTTCTCTTACCTCTAAAACTTTGTACAAGTGGATGCCAATGATATGGAATACAATCTCTATTCATTCTCTACTTAGAATTCCTAGTTTCCTTTGAGACACAGCTCAAGGATCAACCCCGACTCTGAAATCCTTAATCCTCTCTCTTCCTTGAAATTATTTTGTATTATTTTAGAACTCCATTCTAATTTATTTATGCATACATATTATTTCCCTCCAATAGAATGAAGGGTAGGACCTATTTTTTTCTTTGTATCTCATATCCCTCACACTATAGCAAGTGCCTAACAAATATTTGTTGCTGAATTAAAATGTCCTTAAGAAAATCACTTCCCTTCTCTGCCTCAGTTTTCTTATCTGACAAATTAGAAAATTGGACCAGATGATCTTTAGGGTCTTTTTCGGATCTAAATTTTCATATTTTAAGGAACAGCTTTAACTTTCCTAGGGAATAGATGAGTGACAAGTTGTCTACAAGAACTCAGGAAACATAGAGTTGCTAGTCTAGGCTAGAAAGGATTTGATGTGTCACTGAGTTATGTATCTCAATCATCTCTGCTCCACAAATCGGGGGAGAACCAGGGGCCTTCCTCAAAGGGGGGACAGGAATGTTGTTGTGGGGATGTTACAGATGTACCAATTCAAGGAGAAAAGAAAGGATTCTGTTTCAGGAAATTCTAGGTATTCTTTGATTTTTAAAAAAGAGTCCAGGTATGGATGATCTAATCTAATTCAATCCATCAAGTTTATAAGAAACATATACTATAACCTAGGCAGTGAGGTGCCTTCAATGGGCACCTTGGAGTCAGATAAGCCAGTGTTCAAGTCATGCCCCTGACACATCCTGGGCAAACCTCTTAACCTCTCAGTGCTCCTTGACTCTCTTCTACTTTAAATGTGAAGGCAAATGCCAACCTGCACTAGTAGACAGAGTTCCTAATGAAATCTTGTCTGATCTAAAAAAACAAAATCTGAAGAGGCATGGTATAGTGGACACAAGATCTAAACTTGGAGTCAGGAAGGTCTGCATTCAACTTTAAATGCATATCGGCTGTATAATTGTAGGCAGATCACTTAACCACTCAGGCAATTCAGACAACTAAGATTTAAATTATAAACATTTTTGCTGATGTTTCCAAATTGAGAATTCTATACACTGATGAAAGCACGAGTCCAAACTTCATCCTTCCCTTCTCCAACCTACCCCATCTCAAAGTGCAAAGCATTGTTCTATAACCAAGGATACAAAGATTGGGGCAGCTAGGTTGCATAGTGAATAGAGCACTGGCCCTAGAATCAGGAGGACCTGAGTTCAAATAATTACCTAGCTGGGGGACCTTGGGCACATTCCCTTTCAAAAACAAAATAAAGATGAAATAAGAAACTATTCCAAGGAGTTCATTACTTGAGGACACTAAGCCAGGTACTAGAATACATAGTGATGTCTACTTTCCCCAAAAGTTAGAAACAGACAACTGACTATACATTAGATAGCTGGAAAGAAGAGAAAGAAGTAGGACTTGGTATGGGCAGTAACCCCATACTTCAGAGAAAATTCTAGAAAAAAAAGGAAGTGGGAGGAGAACCAGGAAATTTCATTCACAAAAGGCAAAAAAATAGATCAAAATGAAATGATTTGTGGAGGTGTCAGAGAGTCTTAGGAAATAGTACTGGATTTGACAGCATAGGAGGTGAGAGATTCATTAATTTGACCTCTTTGTTAAGAAAAACCACAATATCATTTACTTTGATCACTTCTGTTTGTCACAGTGTCAGTGGCATAGGGAAATGCACACTAGACTAGAGCTCTTGGGTTCTAAAAGTCTTGGCTTGGTCAAGTCAATTGTCTTCTCAGGAGTGTATTTTTATATTGATCAAATGAGAACAGGGTTAGATGAGACCATTTATAAGTGGTTTTACAGGTCTAAATTTTATGAATGTCTGAGAGATAAGATAGGAGTCTATTGTTTCAATGTTTTTCTAAAACTGACTTGAATCAGCATCACTCATCTAGACTTTCTTGTGACCAAAGGTCTCCTTCCTTGAAATGTTAAGGGAACAAAGTCAAGTTTGGCTGAATTTGTCTTAATTCAACCCATGCCCCTGGCCTCATTCACCTTGAGTTCCAACCAACACAGGGTGTTTCACATTCACACACCCACACAGCTCTAAGGTAAAGATTCTGCAATCATTCAGGGAGTGACATCAATGCAGGCAGACTCACTGGATGATTCAAGTCTTAGAGAATTGTACTGATCCCTGATTCATCTGATGACTCAGTGACCCTTCTCTACACTTCTTAAGAAAATGAGCCTTGGCATTCTGAAATTATAGTTTTTAATGATCTAAGCAGGTGAGTTCAGCCAGCAGAGGTGACAAATTGAGGCTCAGTGAGGTTTGATGATTTCTGTTCTATTAGCACCAAGTGATTTAATCGGCCTTGCGAGTTCTAAGTCTGTTCCAGAGACAGACTCTAAAACCTGTCTCTGGGTTTAAACCCCATCTCATTCACACACCCATGTGCTCCTTCAGCCATCCCCACTGGCACTGAGCTGGGCTCCTTTCCACCCTGCCTTTCCCTTCTATCTTATCAGAGATTGAGAAGTAGAAGCGATCTTAGTCATATTTCATCATTTTACAAATCAAGAAACTGAGGCCCAGTTAAGTAACTTGTCCAAGCACAATCCAACACCAAGTCTGGATTTGATCCTAGGTTTTGAATTTGAAATTAATAATTCATTCCACTGTACATCTCTTTCTTCTTAGATACTTCCCTGGCACCTGGCCCTTGAGAAGGAAGGAATTTTCTAATTAAATTCAAAAATTCTTTTCCTGAGCTGGCCATTTCCCTCCTATTCCTAAAATAAAAATCTTTCAAGGGTTGCTGCTCTACTCTTTTCTCTTCTCTCTGCATTCTTACCCCTGATGACTTAATCTACTCCAGTGGTTCCAATGCTTATCCTTTACAGCCAACTCCCAAATTTATATCACAATAGGTTCTCTCCATAGTTTCAGGCTCATATTGCCAACTAATTACCTGATAATTTAAATGACATTCTACACTCAACATGCCCAAAATAGTACTCTTAATCTCCCCCCACCTTAAGTTTATTTCTATTATTGGTACTTCATTCTCTCAGTTTTCCTCAGTACTCTCCAAGTGTAAATTTGTGTTGTTCAGTCATTTTCAGTTGTGCCCAACTCTCCATGACCCCATTTTGAGATTTTTCTTGACAAAGATACTGGAGAAATTTCCCATTTTTCTCTTTATCTCATTTTATAGTTGAGGAAACTGAGGCAAATAGGGTTCAGTGACTTGTCTAGGGTCACATAGATAGGAAGTATTTGGAAGCAGATCTGAATTCAAGAAGATGCATCTTCCTGAATCCATGACCAAAAGTCTACCCACTGTACCACCTAGCTGCCAGTCGAGCCTTATCAGACTCATCTCTTTCTCTCTGTCTCTCTCTCTCTCATGTCACACATTTATTCGACTGTCAAAGACTCAATTTCATCTCAGAAAAAAGTGATCATAGGTTTAGAGCTAAAAGGAACTTTAGAGATTACTTAGTTCAATCTTATTACTTTACAGAAGAGGAGACAGAGGGTCAGAAAGGTAAGCAAGCCTTCTTGATGGAATTTAACCCAGGGTATCTGATTCCCAATGCAATATTCTTTTGCTACTCTAATCCCTATCCTTCTTTTCTCCTCCTCTCCCATAGCTTGTGGCAGTATGAGTTTGCTGAATTAGGAAGATGTGATTTTGAATCCCCACTCTGATATCAAGGAGGGATAGGAACGTGGGTAAATCTTTGCCTTATTTGTTTGTTAGGTTTACAGGATCATATAGCATCATAGATTTAAAACTAGAACAGTCTTTAGAGTTCAACTGGTCTAGTTCCCTTAATTTGCAGGGGTGGAAACCCAGAGAAGCTTCATAATTCTACTGACATAGGGACTTTAATAAAGAACTGGAAGGAACAGGTAAAGCCATAGCCCAACCTCCTCATTTTACAGAGGAAAGTCCAGAAAAGTTATGTGATATGCTATCAAGTAGAAAATCAAGTAGGGGTTGGCACCACTGGGTCAGTATCCCGAAGAGAGCATGAAAAAAGGTAAAAAATCCCACTGGCATAAAAATATCCATAGTAGTTCTTTTTGTAGTGGCAAAGAATTGGAAATTGGGGCAATACCCATCAATTGGAGAATAGTTAAACAAATTGTGGTATATGTATGTGATGGAACACTATTATTCTATAAGAAATCATGAGATATGGGATTTCAGAGAAGCCTGGAAAGACTTGCATGAACTGATGAAGAGTGAAGTGAGCAGAACCAGCACATTATCCACACTAACAATAATATGGGGGGTGGCTAGGTGGTGTAGTGGATAGAGCACTGGCACTGGAGTCAGGAGTACCTGAGTTCAAATCCAGCCTCAGACACTTAATAATTACCTTAGCTGTGTGGCCTTGGGCAAGTCACTTAACCCCATTGCCTTGCAAAAACTAAAAAAAACTAATAATATGGGGTGATAAATCATAATGGACTTGTTCATTTCAGCAGTACAATAATCACAGACATTTTTAAAAGACTTGTGATAGAAAATATCATCTGTATCCAGAGAAGGAACTGTGGCATTTAAATGAAAACCAAAGTTTATCATCTTCAATTTAAAAAATAATTATCATAAACATATATAGGCCCCTCTCCCCCCAAAAGAAAATCTGACTTTGAAACCAGATCAGCTGAAGTCCAATCCAACACTTTCTCCACTGTACCAGTCTCTTGACTTTCCACTAAGTCATAGGTGGACTACATGGGCATAGGTGGACTACATGGGCATTTCCCCATTATAACCAGCCTAAACCTGGCTCTCATCTCTTTTCATGATAACTATTGTAATAGTCTACAACTGGTCTTGCTGCCTAAATAATAATTCATCTTGCCATTGGCTATTTTCACTTTAAAATTTTTGGTTCTATTCACGACCTGCTGAATAAAGTATCAGTGCCTCAATCTGATATTCAATCCCTTCATATTCAGGCTCTACTTGTCCAGTTTAACTTCATAAATTCTTTCTTTCCTTATTTTATTTTATTTATTTACTTTTTGGCAAGGTAATCTGGAATTAAGTGACTTGCCCAGGTCACACAAGTAATCAGTATTAAGAATCTGAGGTCAAATTTGAATTCAGTTTCTCTGATTCCAGGAACTGTCCTCTATTTCCTGTGCTGCCTAGCTGCCCCAACTTCATGATTTCTTTTACTTGTATATTCTGTTTCAGCCAAACTGGGCTATTCTTCATCCTTTACTCCCCTTCTCTCCCCTAATTTTTGTGCCTTTGATCACCCTATCACCAAAAGGGTAACTCTCCTATCCTCAAGGACTTACTTTCCATCAGGGAAGATAATGTGTATATGGCAAATATATGTAAAATAAACAATTCCCAATTGAGAGGAAAGACCCTGGCATAGATTTGCTCTGCCCATTCCATTAGACTAATCTAATCCATTACATTCTTGAGAGAAGGACCTAGGCCACATTTCTCTTTATTCTTTCAACACCTAACACACGGCCTTGTCTATTTCTTGACTTTTTTTGTTAAATTCAGTTGCGTTGAGGGAAAACTCATTTGGGAGACAAAATCATGTTCAAAATGTCTCCATTCTCTATGATTTCCCTCCGCCAGGAAGGTCTGACCTCTCAAAGCAACATATAGCTCCCAGTGACTTCTCCCTGAACATTCAGAGAAAACAAAATAAAGCCCAAAACTCTTCAACATTTTTATAAAATGAGTCAATTTCCAGGGGTAATTTGCACTTGATTTGAAAAGCAGAGCCGACCTCTACTGGACATTTGAGAGATTGCAACTTGCCCTCAAAATGTAAGTGTTTGAAAGCCAGGTCTGTGTTTTTGCCTTTGAAATGCAGAACATGAAGCCAGTGAAGGAAGGGACTTGTATATGGCCCTCAATCACTGCTCACAATGCCCCAGAGGTGACGTCTGCTTCATTTCCTCCAATCCAGGAGGAGCTAGCTCCCTTGCTTGTAGCTGTTGTCATTTTTAATTTATTTTATTCTAAACTTAAGGGGGGAAAAACAGCATTTCCATAACACAGAATAGAAAAAAGATTGTGTAGGAAACTGCAAATCCATTATGCACAACTTGCTATTCTCTTAAAATATATTATAAAGCTATCATGTAACTTTTTTCTTTCTCCCTCCATCTCCCCTGCCTGTCCTAGAGAAAACTACCATTAAACATAAATATATTTAAATGTATTCTCTATACATTTCTATTAATCAGATCTTTCTCTGGATGCAGAAAGTGGCTTCTTTCATATGCTCTTCATAGTTCAACTGGATGTTATAATAGTCAAGATGTCCTAGCCACTATCATTATGATAATTATATTATTTTTAATTAAATTTAGTTTTGTGATGAACATATTTTCATATTGAATTTTTCTGTCAAACATCCAAGTAAAACCAAAGCATGAACTGATTCAGGGCAAAAGGGGTCTGTGTGTGTGTGTGTGTGTGTGTGTGTGTGTGTGTGTGTGTGTGAATATGTGTGTGCCCGAAAGAGTATGGCTTGGAAATATCCAGAATGTGGAGTGCTCACATTGTTCAAGTTCAGTCAACAGGTCAATGAGCATAAATTAAGGAGGACTGGGAAAGGCTTCTTGTAGAAAATGAGGAAACTTGAAGAAAATCGAGGAAAGAGAATGTCTTCTTTACTTACCAGAGCCCAGATCTGGGGATCAGAATCAGAATTCTGGTGGGAAGAGAGGTTAACAGGGTGAGACATTTCCATCAATGTTAGTCTTCTCTATGATTATGCATACTGAATTCATATGAAGATAACTCTGCTTCCTTTTCAGGAACATGTCTGTGGATGATTGCTAATCTCTATTTAAAATTGAGCTCCACAAAAAAGGCCTTTGGATTTATTACTGGTGACATAGTACTTCAAAAGTATTGACTTTCATTAGTCAACATTATAATAAGACTCTTTCTAATGGTAATCTTAGTAGATTTTTGATGATCTCTAATGGTACAAACCCTCCCTGGGTGCCTTTCCCCGAGTATGAATGCATGAATCAACCTTGGCCAAGGAGTCCTTGAAACCTAATGTATGCTTTTAATTTCAATGATCTATAGATGTTGTTGGTGAAGTCTGACAACACTGACCTTTTTATTCATCTTTTTTTTGTTGTTTTTGGCAACCATTTCTCTAGGGGTGACATCACTGAGAAATTTCACTTAACTTTCAAATTTTTTGCTATTATTAAACAATGATAACTGAATTCTAGAAAAATGTTTAGTTCTTGAAAATTCTATGGATATGACCAGTTGAGAATTTCTTCTTAGAGCTAAGTGCATTTTTTTTTTAGGTTTTTGCAAGGCAAATTAGGTTAAGTGGCTTGCCAAAGGCCACATAGCTAGGTAATTACTAAGTGTCTGAGGCCAGATCTGAACTGTGCTACTCCCGACTCCAGGGCCAGTGCTCTATCCACTGCGCCACCTAGCTGCCCCCATGGTGCATATTTTCTTAAGACACATTTTATAATCTATTTCCTTGATGGAGGATGCCCAAAATTGACCCTTGTTGATCAAAAACTTCACACCATCTTCTCGTTGATAGGACAAATTGTTCACATATTATTCAAAGTCTTTCCAAAAACAATAAGGTCATCCTAAATAATATCCAGACTAACCCTTTTAGGTTTCCCATGAGCTTTTGAAATGTAGCCAGTGCTACATCCCTATGATTCCTTGGGCCATGTGCAAATTGATGGAATCCTCCTGGCCAAATGAAGTCTATTGCCCCAGGAATTTGATAGCAACCACTGTGTAAATATAACATTGAAAAGAAATGGCTAGCTTGCAAATAGTTCAAACTATTATCCAGTCCTGAATCATTATTTTTGGCTCTCCCTACCCAGCCATTCCTGTTCATTCTTCACACTGGATTCATAGGTCTAATCCTATCACTTACTATAATGAAGGGCAAAACTATAGCCCAGATGAGTGAATACTATGTCAGCCTTCAGTCCTGATTCTAGATATATGTTGTAATAAGAGCAATACAGGAATACAAGAGACTTAAAGAAAACTAGAGATGTTCAAATTATATAATATACATATATAATCACATATAAGTATATGTAATGTAATTTTTCCATGCTTTTTCAGTTTCTAAAGAAGCTTCACTGCATTAGATCTCCTATATTCTACTGGTAAGTATATAAGATAAAAGCCATCTTCAAAGTCATGTAAAACACCCATTTTCACCTGTGTGATGATAAACTTGGTAAGAATAACTCCAAATCAGACCATTTTCCTTTTTGCCCCTTGAGATGGAGGCCAAAGACAGCAGGTTACATTTTTACTAATTAAAATGCTGAATAGTCCAATATGGAAATTGAGAGGAACCAGAAAACAAATGCTTCAGAAAAGAGTGCCCTCCCATATAATGACACCAAGATTGAGCCATTATGCATGATTTGGATCAATCTGGGACTTAGAGAAAATGTGCCCCTTGGGAAGAATTAGAAAAGTTCATATGGGAAGGGGGGAGGTCAGCAAATATTACCTTAATTATGGACAAGTCAACTATGGAGTGTAATATTCTTGATGTGTCCTGAATTAAATTGTGGGAGGTTTTAGGGTCATCTAACTGACCTGTAGCTTACTTAGGGTATTCAACACTCATTCCACTAATGGATAATTTTCTCTTCATCTTTATTTTGAAGGTGGTCCAAGGAGCATGTTTGGCTATTTTCTAATGAATTATTAAAATCACTAAATCATACTCATTCCTCAGTCCTTCTGTTCTCAGAGTCCACTCTGTTTTCTAAATATTACTTAATTACCTAAAGAAATCTATTTTTTATTTCTTTTTTAATTTATTTAATTTATTTTAATTTATTTTTGGGGGGAGGAATCTTTTTCATAGTTGACTCTATATATGTATATACACATATATTTTTATTTTTATATCTATCTATTTATTTATTTCTCTAAATTTCTCAGATCAATCTGTGATAGTGTCAGTTTGGGGATTTCTTCCCATGATGCAGTTTGCAATTCATATATACATGCCCATCTTGTATAACTCTTTGATCTTTTTCCTCCCCAAAGTTCATCATAGGGTTTTTGGCTAATGTACTTGAGCCCCTCCTTGCTTTAATCCAAGTCTGTGAGGCAACCAGTGACATCCCCTTGATCATCCCCTTGACATCCCTAATTCTCACCATTTGACCAGTTTATTACTTCTTTTTGTTATACAATCCTGCAATGATAAACTCTACTCCTGTTATTCAGAGTGCCCCCATTATATGTCACAGACTGCTCGCTCCCATCGTGTCCCTCTCCATGACTCTCTATAGGATGCTTAGCTTTAGCTCCTTAGAGGCACTGGTTTTATAGGTTTCCCTGCTATTCAGTAACACTGATAAAAAGTGTTTGCGTTTTTTTTTTTAGAAAAAAATGGACCTTTACTGTGATGGGAAGCTTCAGGTCAATAAAAGTGTATTCTAATTTCCCTGATAGAAATCCAACCCATCTTCCTAATCTCCTAGGTTTAAATAAGTTTCTAAGTCCCCAGTGACACAATTTATTAAGAGTGTAATGGGTTATAAAGTGAAAACATCAATAATAATTTACAATGATTTCGCTATGAGCAAGATCACAGAATTGCTTCTAACCATCCCGGTTTCTCTTCTCATTTCTCAGACAAAGGTCCAAAACAGACTGTGGACAGGACCTATGCCTAGGGTTGATCTTCCAGCATGAAGAGATGTTGTACTCCATGGGCTGTATATTGAGCAAAGATCAAATTTGAAAGCAAGTAATTATGATGTGGTTCCATCCCAGGAGAGCTGGGTTTCCATTTCAACCTTCAACCGAATTCAAAGCCTGCAAATGAATACTAAGGAAAGAACTCCAAACCAGGATTTCTGTCAGTATGAACCCACAGAACTTTCTAGATAGCTATTAATGACTGAGTCTTATGGTTGTTTCTTGTCCTTTGTTATCAAAGAAAACCAAAATGACATCATTATATCTGAGACAAATAACACTGGTCTGACTGTGGCTGATCAGACCAATATGAGCTTGGAATGCTCTACCACCGATTGGGCATAAATAGTCCATGTGAACACCTGGGATGGGTGTTCTGAACTTATGGGTGTCCAGGATCCTTTGAACTGCTTCCATTCTACCCTCCCCATAGAGGGCAGCCCCCTCACTGATGAGGGCACATCATGCTGGGTGGCCCTGTGCCAGGGTCTCCCATATTGTACAATCAATCCTAAAGTTGTTCAATGAGAACTTTGGGGTGTCCTGGTATCACTTCTTCTGACCCCCTGGTGAACTCTTGCCCTGTGTGAGTTCTCCATAAAATAGATTTTTTGGCAAGCCTACATCTGGCATTCTAATAACATGTCTAGACCATCATAATTGTGCTCTCTGTAGTCATGTTGGAATGTAAGACAATTTAACTTCAGAAAGGACCTGTCTCTGGGATCTTCTCCTGCCAGGTGATCTTCAGAATCTTCCTAAGACAATTTAAATGGAAATGATTCAGTTTCCTGGCCTGGCACTGGTAGACTGGCCAGATTAAACAGGCACATAGCCAGAGGTCAACACAATGTCTCTGTAGACCTTCAGTTTGGTATTTACTCTAAGACCTCTTCTCTCCCATACTTTATTTTTGGAACCTCCCAAATCCTGAGCTAGCTCTGGCAAGGTGTGTGTCAACCTCATTGTCAAGGTGCACCTCCTTGGAAAGGACACTGTGAAGGTAAGTGAATTTGTCCACAGGATTCAAAACTTTTCCATTTGCTGTAATCAATGGTCCCACATATGGATGGTGTGGTGCTGGCTGATGGAGCACCTGGGTTTTCTTGGTGTTTAAAAAAATGTATTCTAACTTTTTAGCCATGAGACTTCTAAGTTTTCTATAAACCTTTGGGCTTTTTTATTTCCATTAAAGAAGCTGTATCTTTACTATATAATTTGATTTATGAGTGTAAGTAAAAATAATAAGAATGCTTCTTATTTATTTAACATGATCCTATGGAGTTATATGCAAATGAGAATGGAATCCTATTGAAATCAATTCCACAAACTCTTATTAAAGTACCTACTATCCATAGTCTTACTTTCAGCACTCAGTGAGACAATATTTTCTGCCTATGGAACAGAATCTATCCTAATCTCCTTCTATGAGAAGATCATTAATCCTTTATATATTTTTTTTAGTTTTTTTGCAAGGCAATGGGGTTAAGTGACTTGCCCAAGGCCACACAGCTATGTAATTATTATGTGTCTGAGCTTGAATTTGAATGCAGGTCCTCCTGACTCCAGGGCCCATGCTCTATTCATTGTCCTACCTCCTTTATATACTTTATTTGTTTTGTTTTGTTTTGTTTTTAGGTTTTTGCAAGGCAGTGGGGTTAAGTGGCTTGCCCAAAGCCACACAGCTAGGTAATTATTAAGCGTCTGAGGCTGGATTTGAACTCAGGTACTCCTGACTCCAGGGCCGGTACTCTATCCCCTGTGCCACTTAGCAGCCCCTACCTTTATATACTTTAAACAAAAATTATTAAGCTACAGTCTATTGATTTTTAACATCTTCTCCTTTGCTTCTTTTTATAGAATGTTATTGATGGTTCTACATCACAGTAATTTCAACCCCTACTCTAGTTTGAATGCCTCCTTAGGAAAAAATGATTAAATAGAAATACATAATTAATTAGGCAGCAAGCATTTGTTAAGAACGTTCTAGCTTTCATTTACTGTTCTAAGTACTAGGAGAATAAGAATGTTCAAAAATCTAATCTTTTTTGCCAAGAAGCTCTTCTAACAGGACAGAGAACTTGCCAACAACTATGTACATATCAAATTTGGACAGACTGCAGATGGCCTCATAGATAAGGTTTGGTCCAAGTAGTCCCTGGCTATTCACTAGGCAGAGAACTTAGTGCTGGGGATACACAGAAAGGCAAGAACAGTCCAAGGTCTCAAGGACCTCATAGTCCAATGGGAGAGACAGCATGGGAGCTACTAATAAGCTAGATCTCGAATTAATAGGTGATAATCAACAAAAAAGGGCTAGCATTAAAGGGATAAGCAAAGTCTTGACAAAGGTGAAAAATTACCTGAGAACTAAAGGAACGTGTGGAATGCATGAGCTAGAGATTATGTAGAAGAGATTTTCAGGCATAGGGTATAGCCAGTGCAAATGCATAGAATCAGGAGATGGAGTGTCTTATTTGATAACCATGAAGGAAGTCAATGTAGGCCGAACTATAGAGTATGGTAAGGCAAAAGAAGAGTGGAAATGTCGGCAGAAATCAAGTTATACATATGTCACAAAGTTTTATTTGATCCTAAAGGTAATAGAGAGTCACTGGAGTTTTATGACTGGGGGAGGTAGAAGTAATATGGTTGTGCTTGCACTTTAGGAAGATCAGTTTGATAATTAAATAGAATATGGATTGAAGCAAGGAGACAATTGAGAAGGGAGACTAAACAGAAGCTTATTGTAGTAGTCCAGGTCTGAGATAATGAAGGTTTGCACAAAGGTAGTGGCAATGTCAAAGGGGACAAAAAATAGAGATGGGAGATAGGATGGTAAATGGAGCATGGACAGCTTCCACAATCAGTTTTACCATGAAAGGGGAGCAGAGATACAGGATAGTATGAAGGGAGAATGGAATGATGAAGTAAGAAATTTTGAGGATGAGGAGACTATGTGAATTTGTAGGTAGTAAAAAAAAAAAACCCAGTAAAATATTATCAGTAAAAGAGAGTGGTTGAAATGACTTCTAAGATTTCTTCCAATGCTAAATTTATAGTCCTATGCTCCTATGATCTTATGATTACTCATTTTTAATTCATACCTAAATGCAAAAGAATGAGTCATACTTGCATAGCTCTGTGACTTTATTCTTGGACTCACTTTGAAGTCTATTTTTTAAAAAAAAGAATTCTTGGTCAAAAGAAAGAGAGGATAGTACAGTGGAGAAAAATATTGAGTTTGGAGTGAGAGAAACTAGGTTGAAATAATAGCTTTGTTACTTACTGTATGACCTTAGATGAATGATTCTACTTCTCTAGGACCTCTGTTTCCTCATCTATAAAATGAGGGGTGGGGGTCGGATGAACTCGATGACTTTTGAGGTTCCTTCTAGCTCTAAATATAGACTATGATTCTCGGAACAATCTCAAAAGGCCCTGTTAATAAAAAAATTTTTCAAAATGATATCCATAGAACTGATTTCGACTTGAGATGATCATTGCAATCATGAACTCTTCCTATTCAAATAAAATGTTCTTTGTTATTGGAATTGATTGCAAAAAAATTAAGAATGAACAGAATAGGAAGGGAATAGATAACTCTCCTAATGATGGACATCTGTGAAGCCTCACTAAAATTAAGTCTTGGGAGTTTGAATACATTTATATCTCCAACAACTATGCAATTATGTCTGCACTGATTTCATGCTTCAGCCTAGGGAGTGTGAATTGTGAGGACCAGGTTTCCTGCTTTGGGATTCTTCCAAGATCCTGAGTCACCATCATAGACATCTGTAACACATTAGACCACATTTTGGTTGTTTCTCAGCCCCCGAACAATGGTCTTAACTTTGGGGTAAACAATCATGAAAATGCTTTCCAGGAGACACTCCTGAATTAGGTAGCCAGTGGCCTTCTAATCATATCAAATCAAATCTAATCTAATCCCCTTTTCGAGAAGAAAACTGAAAATGAAGTTGAATTTTCCTTTTGATGCTGAGGGATTTATTCAAACCTTAGAGCCTCAGGTGTATGTCTGCACAACAGCTAAAAGGGCAAATATGCTCAAGATTGCATAAAACTGAGCAGATGACATATAATGTGCACCTGAATGTTGATTGCTAAAATGGGTAACAGATGCTGGTAAGGGTGTGGGATTTGGGATTTTTATTTTATTGGAGAGCTTGCAAATATATGAAGAAAAACATCATAGATGAATGAAATTATTTAACCAGGGAAGAAGTGTTGGTGCAATGGAGTGATGTGGAGTCAGAGGCTGTGGATATGTAACTTGGCTCTGCTCCCTAACTTGGGTAAACTTAGGTAAGGCACTTTTGGTAGTGTACCTTCTTCATTTATAAAAAGTGGGTGAAATAGGTGACCTCATAGTTTCCTTCCCTTGCTAAATCTAAGCTCCTACATCTAAACAAGATTATCTCCACAAAACAAGTCAGTAGAGATGTGAGATGTTGCAGCATTGGGCTTAAGACTATCTGATGAGTGGTGGCTAGGTGGCGCAGTGGATAAAGCACTGGCCCTGGAGTCAGGAGGACCTGAGTTCAAATCTGACCTCAGACACTTAATAATGACCTAGCTGTGTGGTCCTGGGCAAGCCACTTAACCCCATTGCCTTGCAAAAACTAAAAAAAAAAAGACTATATGATGAGTAAATTATGTTATTGTTGAGTTGTTTTAGTAATGTTCAACTCTTCAGGACACCATTTAGGATTTTTGCAGCAAAGATACTGCAGTGGTTTGCTATTTCCTTTTCCAATTTATTTTACAAATGGGAAAACTGAGGCAATAGGGTTAAGTGACTTGCCTTGAGTCACAGCTAGCATATATCTGAAGCTGAATTTGAACTCAGTTCTTTCTGACTCTAGGTCCAGCACTCTATCCATTGTGTCACCTAACTGCCTCTTATAAGTAAATAGAACGAATCAGTGGTATGATCTCTATAACATGGGGGTAGGTTGGTAGGATTCAGGGAATGGTGCTGGTACATGAATCCCTTCCAAAATCACATTCTGTGATGAGGTGGGAATGATATTTTTAGATCAGTTCTTTTCTCATGACATGTTAGGGGATTCTGCCATTCTCTTTTGTACAGGGTATCCTAAAATTATTAGAGTTGTTTCAATCTATTAAAACTTAAAAATTTTAAATAACTAAACTGCACTAACATTTTTAGAACACCCCATATCTTCATATGTAACTCAACAAATATTCATTAAGATGTCCCCGTTTATAAGTGAAGTTTTAGTATATTGGATATAGAGTCAATTTTAGAGTTAGGGAGACCTGGCTTCAAATCCTCCCATCAGTACATACTGGCTATGTAATACTGATGGGGTCATTTAGCTTCTCAATGACCCTGGAACTAAGACTGGTGGAATATGTTGGTGGGAGAATTCTCACTCTGTAGTTTACCAAAAGAAAATGTAAAAACCACTATGCTGAGCATTTGGGATATAAAGACATAACAAACAAATCAAAAACAATCTTTTCTGTCAGAGATGATATTCTACTAGGAAGAAAGAAGTTAAATGCAAAGATAGTTAATGTAAGATAATTTGAGGAAGGAAAAAGTATTAACAACAGGGGATCAGGAAAGTCTTCCTGCAGGAGATGATAATTGAGTTGATCTTTGAAGGAAGGTGGGGTGCATTTTAGGCACATAGGTGCATAAAAAGACATGGAACCATGAAATGTTCTTGTATGAGGAATAGGAATCACATAATTAGAATATAGAGTACAAAGTGAAATTACTGTGGAAAGGTTAGCTGATTAGGAAAGGTTTCAATGTTTAGGTGAAGGATGTGGACTTTATTGTAGATAGGGGACCACTAGAGATTATTGAGCAGGGAAATGATTTGGTCAGGCCTGTACTTAAGATGATCTTGGTAACTCTGCATAAATTGGTTTAGAGAAGGGAGAGAAAGGAAGCAGAAAGATCAACTGGAAAAAGACCGCAAAAGTCAAGCAAGAGGCGATGGCACTTGAGAAGGAAAGACCTACGATGAGAGATTTGACAAAAGTAGAAAATACAGGCTGTAGCATGGATGAAGAGGAAAGGTCATGATTTCTATTTCTGACATTTTGAATGTGAGATACAACTGGGCCATCCAAATGAAGATATCAGGCATCTGAGTTTAAATCTTGCCCAGATACTTAATAGCCATGGCACCCCGATCTTATTGTCTCAGTCTCAGTTTCTTCATCTTCTTTTATTGAAGGTGTTGGCCTTGATGATCTCTAAGGTCCCTTATAGATCTAAAATCCAAAATTCTAACTATAATCTAGTCCAACCCTTTCATTTTACAGCTGGGGAAATTAATGCCCAGAGAGATCAAGGGATTTGTCCAAGGTCACATAACTAGTAATATCTGAAATATGATTTGAACTCAGATTCTCTGATTCCAGATCTTGAACCCTTTTTCATATCTCCCTTTTGAAGTCTTGGCTGTTTCTGCTATTGGCACAGGCAAGACTGTGGATGTCTGTAAGGTGTCTTGAAATATTATAACCAGCAAGATAGTTCCCCTTCAAGACCCTATCACTACCTGTGGACCCAGAGTTACCCTATAGGCATAAGTTTGCATAAAGTATGTAAGAAAGAAAACAGTCTCTAGTCCAGGGTCAAGGATTAGCTCTGGGGGTGGCTAGGTGGTACAGTGGATAAAGCACGGGCCCTGGAGTCAGGAGTACCTGGGTTCAAATCCAGTCTCAGACACTTAATAATGACCTAGCTGTGTGGCTTTGGGCAAGCCACTTAATCCCATTTGCCTTGCAAAAAAAAAACAACCTAAAAAAAGGATTAGCTCTGGCCCTCAGACCTTCTGAGTTCTGGACCCTTCCATGTCTGTCTGGACCTATAGGAAATATCCATTCCTTCTAGCCTATACTGATTTCCTGGGACTTAATCCTTCATCTCCCCAAATCTCTGGTATCTCATTATCATGACTGCCTGTGTACTCATCTGCTCATATGACTAAAATTTTAGTATTTGCCAAATCCCTCACACTTACCGAACTCCTGGGTCTTATTCCTTTTCATCAGCCAGCTCCATTCCAATGAAGCCCACAGTCTCAATGGGATACCAAGATTACAAAATTACCCCTTCCCAAAATAACATGATTTTTTGCTTTTCAACAACCAAGGTCATTGCTGTTTGAGGCACTCCCGAGGATGTAGATATCAAATATTTCCCCTGTTATTTATCTCCTGTAGAAATAGCCAATGTGGGACATGCATTAGTTACTTTTCATTCCATTGCTAAACATTTGAAATTATTCATGCCTGCCCTACTCATTAAAACAGCTGTGAACCAAAAATACTTTATGGTGTGCAATGGAAATAGTACAGATTATTCTGGGAAATACACACACACACACACACACACACACACACACACACATATTGCCCATGCTTTTGGAAAATATTATGAGGTCTGCCACCAGGTGTCACTAAGTTCTTTATTAATACAAGAGAATGTCTTTGTAATAATGTCCATTTAGGAAGTATAATGTTTTCACTATTAGATTTTTATCAAGTATAAATTAACTGGATCTCAATTAAGTACATATAAAAATAGAGTGGGAAAATAGGAATTCCAGATGGAGATTTAAGAAGGCACCTTCTGATTAGTGACTGCTTTTCAAAATGGACAATATTTCACATCAAAGAGTCACCTTGGGGCACCGTGAAGAGAAATTACGATCTCACTGTCACACAGCTAGTATGTGTAGGACTTGAACTCAGGTCTCCAATTGCAATACCTATTTCCATCCACTGTGCCAGGATGATTCCTCCAGGTCTATGAATTATACACAAGTTGCTAATTTGAATCAGTGGAGAGGAGTTCCCACACCCTACATCCCTAGTGCTAATGACATGCCAAGCTGATAGCTTCCTCTCACCTCTACCCCGCAGGATGCAGAATTAGAGTAAAACCTTCCTATTTAAATGAGACAGATGACCTATATTGTGCCTTCCAACTCTTGAGTTATGATCCACGGATATTATAAAATTAGAAAGTTCTTGCCCTAAGACTCTGCAATTAAATAACCACATGACCTATCATCTTCATGACTGATAAATGGTATATAAATGGTAATCCAATTCAATATATGTTTTTTAAACATATGTATGCACCAAGCATTCAGAGTTTTTGCAGTAATACACAGTCTTTGCCTTTAAGGAGTTTAGAAAGTAATTGAGGGACTATATTCATAAGGATATGAATGAGTCTATAGATGATCTCAAAGACTGTTAATAGGGTAAGGAGGTAAAGTGTAACAAGCACTGACTTTGGAGCCAGGGATCCTGGCTTCAAACTATCCTCTGATTTTTATTCCAAATAGAGTGATCTCTGACAAGTCAAGCACCCACCTTACAACTCAGTCTTCTCATCTTTAAAGGAAAATAATTAACCTAGATGTTATCTGAAACTCCTTCTGGCTATTGTTCTCTAAACCTGTTGTGAGGACAGGAGAGAGGGATCACTACTGGCTGAGGGCAAAAACAGGGAAGGCTTCATGAAAAAGGTGGCACATGAGTGGTACAGAAGTGAAATGTGAGTTCAACTGGAGGCATCATGTGTCATAGTGCATATGTGCAAGGATGCAAAAGTCAAAAAGAGATGGTTTCAAATCCTGCCTCTAACACTTTATACCTATGTGAATGACCCTTCCTGAGATAGGGTTTATATACAAAGTCCTAGATGAGTTGATATCTCCATTGAAGGAGGGAGCTCCTCATATTGACAAACAACAGATCCTTGAGTATAAGAATCCAAAGTATGGGGTGATCACTGTATACTATAGGAGGCATAATATGGATTCACAGAGGAAATGAGATATAAGATGAACTTTGAAGGATCTCTTTATTTATTTATTTAGGTTTTTGCAAGGCAAATGGGGTTAAGTGGCTTGCCCAAGCCCACACAACTAGGTAATTATTAAGTGTCTCAGGCGGGATTTGAACCCAGGTACTCCTGACTCCAGGGCCCGTGCTTTATCCACTGGGCCACCTAGCCACCCCTGAAGGATCTTTTTAAACTGATCTGGACTGAATAGTTGGGATTAATGATGCTAAATGAAAAGGATTAAGAGTTAGAAAGAAGGCACTCTCCAAGAAGGACAATAGAGTGAAAAAAGGTGTGAGCATGTATTGTGTCCTCAGACAGAGGGTAGAATTTACAAGAGTATAGAATGGTCTACCAGAACTAGACCTAGATAGGGGATTAAAGTACCCCAATTTCAGTTCTGGATCTTCTGACTACCCACCATCTCTTTTTTAATTAATTAATTAATTAATTAATTAATTTTTGTTTTTGTTTTTGCAAGGCAATGAGGTCAAGTGACCTGTCCAAGGTCAAACAGTTAAGTAAATATTAAGTGTCTGAGACCAGATTTGAACTCAAGTCCTACCGACTCCAGGGCTGGTGCTCTATCTACTGTGCCACTTAGCTGCCCCAACTACCTGCCATCTTAAGCAAATCATCACACTTTAGGATCTCAGATTTTTTAATCTATAAAATAATAGAGGAAGGACTCATTGATTTTCAGACTTTTCCAGCTCTGAATCCGATTGTACTATTGAACAATGGGAGCTTGGGTTCAGCTGTCAGGAGGGCCCACCTGGAATGCCAGTTAAACAATCTATTACCCTGCAATCAATCGATCTGATCACAAATATCTACTACATGCTAGGCTCTATACCAGGAGCTACCAGAATTTCTAAAAAGGGAAATAGCATGTGCAAACGGGTGTTTTCAGATTTATCTGACAGATGTGTGAAAGACAAGGCAAAGTGATGGAGTG
This sequence comes from Macrotis lagotis, assembly GCF_037893015.1. NCBI lineage: Eukaryota > Metazoa > Chordata > Mammalia > Peramelemorphia > Peramelidae > Macrotis > Macrotis lagotis. The sequence goes on from NC_133665.1 coordinate 170,461,941, forward strand.
AGGCTTACTTGGTGCTTTTTGGATTGGGCTGCATGGGTTAGAAAGGAAGCGGGGAAGAGTTCTGCAAGAGCACATTGAATTTTGATTTTGTGTGGAAATCACCCAATGCCTATAATTACATTTTGTCACCTAAAAGCCTGTTCCATTTTGGGCACTCCAGAACAGTCAGTTCTGCCAATGATGCCTATTCCCAAAGAGGAAATGTCATTAAAGGCTACCTGTCTGCTGTTTTTGTTGTTCTGTTGCTTCAGTCATGTCCAAATCTCTATGACTGAATCAGGAGTTTTCTTTGCAAAGAGATTGGAGTGATTTGCTATTTCCTTCTCCAGCTCATTTCATAGATGGGATCTACTTTAATTTACCTATCTGCTAAAGGCCAGTAAACATCCTTTTGTTCTGCCTAGGACTAATGTGAAAAAAGGGTTTTTTTTATTTCTTAGAGGTTACACAGACTCAGCCTATCCTTCATTCTAGAAGTTATTATGGGTTTGGCATTTTGTTGAAGGTTGAGGATAAAGAATAAACTCAAATATGGTCGGGGTTTCCATCCCCCAAATGGATATAAGAGCAGTCTCAGCCCAAAGTCTATTGTACTTGGTTGCTCCTTTGCTGGGGAAGTTTTACAGGTAGGGCTCACACGTCCCTGGGAAGGTTGGTTTTCAGCATGCGTAGGACCTGCTTCTAGGAGATGGTGTGGCATTTCATACAGTGGGATAGTCAGGACAGGATGATTGGGCAGAGGACTAAAGTGTCTATATATATATGTGTGTGTGTGTGTGTGTGTGTGTGTGTTTATGTGTTAGAAATGCAGAGATTGAAGAAACTTAGACCTAAATTTTCATTATAAGGTAAGTAGTATAGTATTTAGCATGCCTGAATTAGAATCAGGAAGAACTGAGTTTAAATCCTACTTCTGAGTTTTGTTGTATAACCATGAATAAGTCACATACCATCTTAGCCTCATTTCATCAATGATAAAGTATAGGAGATAATATCTATAGAAATGACCTCATAGGCTTTTCTGAGAGGCCCAAATACTTTGCAAAGGTTATGATATTATTTAAATGTCATAGGGATTATAGCCTTAGAATTGGAAGGGTCCTCAGAGAGCAATTAACTCAATCCCCATACTCTACAGATGAGGAAACTGAGGTCGGAGAAATTTAAGTGAAATACTCAAGTTCACATAGGTAATGTCAGAAGAAGGATTTGGACTCCAGGAATAGTGCATTATTGTTTCATTACAACACCAATCATCCATTCAGCAAGAAGGCACTGGTTGCTTTTTTGTTGTCCCAGGCTTTTTATGTGGCAACTCTCAAATTGAAATAGATGTTTTTGGTCTTATTGTCAGGAAGACCCACATTAAATTTCTACCTCAAACACTAGCTGGGATTTGGTGAAAGTCATTTCCCTCCCCTGCATCTCTATTTCTTCTATAATATGAGGGGATTGGACTCAACAACCCCTGTGTCCTTTCCCAGATCAAACTCTATGATCTTTGGAAAACAGCGAGTTCCCCTTCACTACAGATCTTCAAAGAGAGGCTGGATGCCTGACTTGTTAAAATCATTATGGAGGGGATTCTGGATCAAGTATAGATTGAATTCTCTAAGTCCAAGTTTTCTTCCATCTCTGAAATTCATGATCAATTCTCCAGACTCCCTGACATCATTTGAAAATCCTTGAAAATTCCCTCAGGTACCAAAATAAATAATTCCTCACTTAATGCCTTTTAATAAGGAAAAAGCAGGATGGAAAGTTACAGAACCATGCTTGTCATTCCTTCCAATCAGACTCAATTTCACCACAATGTAATCTTGCCTAAACACTGAGAACTCAAAAAAAAAATAGTCAATCTATTTGATGATGATGGGTTTTGAACGGGGATTGTGGACTTTGGAGATGCTGTTGGCAGCTCAACCATTCCTCAAGTGCATTATTTTTCTTTAGATGTCTCCAATATTCAGGCTACCACAGCTTTTCTCCTGGATCCAGAGCCCTGCATTATTTTCTGAACTGCTAGTTACTATTCTTAGTTACCAGCAATTTGGCTTTTATGCTGATTCCCTTGTCCATTCTTGAACCACATGACGGTGAGTCAAAGCCTGGGGAAAGCAGCAGTGTGAAAGAATGGGGTCCTCGCATTGAACTTAATGAGTAGCCTTGGGTATTAGCTACAAGTACTTACTTTAAGCTTTTATTCTTTTAAATATGGATGTGGCTCATTTGAACTGACTAGCTCACTCTCAAACATGCTAAGCAAAAGATTTACATGTCCTGTAACTTACAGTCCAAATCATGAATACTGACCAGAACATACAGGATAAACCAAGGCACTAGAAGCCTCGGAGTTGGGCACAGTGTGCCAGGGAAGGCATACCAAGACACAGAGACTGTGTTTGTATACCTTGGAGTTTGCCCATGATCTTTGTAAGAAATCTTTGAAATGTTGGATTAGAAGACTTTGCCATTGAGAATCATGAAGAATTTAAGCTAGACTAAAGTAAACCTTGGATCACAAAATATCTCAAAAGAAAAACATTACTTTCTGCAGGAGGTATTTTCTGGGATTGCCACTCACCACCCAACACACACACACACACACACACACACACACACACACACACACACACACACACACTGCAAGTGCATTTGGAGTATGCATTGTTTCCCCCATTAGAGGAAAAGATTAATTTTTTAAAGGGAAAGACTAACTTTTTTTCTTAGTATCCCAAGTACTCACAACAGTGTCAAGCACATAATAAGAACTAAAGAAATGTTTGCTGATTGATTGACTACAATTAGGGGTGTCTAGTAAGACACTACAGGGTCTTTTCTATTATCTCTGTGAATGAGATGGAGAGATGATAGCTTGACTGTGTTGAATGAGAACTGGTAACTAATCAGTCACAAAAATTATGATTAATGGCAACAGAAAGGGAGATCTCATGAGTAATGTTTTGTTCATCACATACATACATACACACACAGCACTGAATTGGATGAAGGCATAGATATCAATCACTCTTGTCAAATTGCAGAGCATACAGATCTGAGAAAGAGAAGAATCATGATGTATGGCATAAATATGAAGCCTTATACTTGAGATAAAAAAACCAAAACTGAACAAATATAAAGGAACTTGATCAGAGTACTCAAGTGATGAGATCACAGGACACAGACCTTAACACAACTCCATATGAGAGGTCTTAGGGGTTCCCACTGATCAACCTCACCTCTTAAACAAATAGAGGGTTGGGAAAGTGTGGTCATTCTAAAATGTATGTGCCATGGACAGGTTGAATAAATCCAGCCGGGGTGGCTGGGTGGCTAGGTGGCCTGGTGGATAGAGCACCAGCCCTGGAGTCAGGACCTGAGTTCAAATCAGGCCTCAGACACTTAATAATTATCTAGCTGTGTGGCCTTGGGCAAGCCACTTAACCCCACTGCCTTGCAAAAACCTAAAAAAAATATCCACCCAAAGGAGAGCAGCCAGGATGGGTACGGGAGTTAAAGTTATATCATAAGAAGATAAGTTAAGGGATTTGGGGATGTTTAGCTTAGAGAGAGAGGATTCAACTGGATAAATGATCACAGATTTCAAGATTGTAGAAAGGGGAACTATAATTTCCTTTTTTGTCACTAGAGAGCAGAATAAGAAGCAATGGTCAAAAGTTTAGAGAAATAAATTTCTACTCATGTAAGCAAAAGAGGTATAGTTCTGAATTGTGGCTTCACTGGTAAAAGGAACTTTTGGTGAGGAAAGACTGAATTTAGGTCAGTACTTTCTCTGCAACCTGTCCTTTTAGAGAAATTCATTCACTGAGATGTGAAATTACCTTACCCAGAATCACATAATCAGTATGGGTCAGAGGTGAGAATCAAACTTGATTTTCCTGGTTTCAGAGCTAATTTTCTATCCATGTCACCTCATTGCCTCTGTTTTTAAAAATGACTTCCTAACAATTAGAGCCATTCAAAAGTGAAAAGGACCCTTCAGGAGGTTGTTGAGTTTTCATCATGGCAGATCTTCCAACATTGGCTGGGTAATCACTTTTCAGGGCTATGTAGAGGGAATTTCTGCTCAGATATGATCTGGGCTTATGAGATTTTTCATTTGTTTTATAAAGAAGTCCTCACCAGTTCCAAACCAGTAAGTTATAGTATATTTCAAGTCTCTGGTCCTGGGTCCTTTCTCTATCTATAATAGCTTCCTTTGTAACTCTATCCATCCCTATAGTTTTACTTATCATTTTTAATCAGATGGTTGTACAATGTAGAGAATAGGAAATCTGACTTGGAGTCAGGGAGACCTGGTTTCAAATCCTTCTCTGTTAAAAGGAAATGGCAAACTTCTTCACTCTCTTTACCAAGAAAACCCCAAATGGGGTCAGGAGAATTGGATGTAACTGAAAAGTGATGGAACCATGAATAACTTCTTGGGTCTCAATTTTCTCATCTAAAATAATGGTGTTGGATTTGATGGTATCTAATATCCCTTCCAAGTCAAGTCCTAGAATATCTTAGACACCCTAAAACTATGTGCTATGTTGGCCTGTTCAGGAGAATTTGTTCTTAAGTCTTCGCTGAATTGTTTTAATTGTCCTAGAAGTAATTTTGGATTCAAGAATAAAGAGAAATGATATACTGCCATCTTTATTACAAACACATAGCACAGCCTTTCTTGGAGCAACTCCTAAAGAGAAGTCTGGGAGCTGGTGTATCTTTGCAGCATCAGAGTTAAACCTTGCTTTGAAAGTCCCAGGGAAAGAAATCTAACACATTTGAATGAGACATAGTGTACCTTCCCTGTGATCTATTGGTGAGGCTTTCTCCTTAGCTCCAAAGAGAGCAGTCACTCACTGTTCACCATCTGTCCCGGCTCATTTTGGTCTGCTGCAGCTGCAGTTCAGTGTCTCTAATCAAAGCTCTCAGCCCTCTTCATCCTAAATACAAAGAATGCAGCTGCCTGTCCAGCCAAGGCCACTGAGGACTGATTTTCCTTCATTTTGCAGACCTAAATGTCTCATTGTCTCTCATCACTCTGTTATCCTTAAGTCAAAGCACAAAGGCCATGTTCAGGAATTAGTCCTCACCCATCCTCCCAAGTCCCAGAGTGAGTCATATTTGGAATTGACTGTGGCACTCACTGTATGTGCTTGTGTGTGTGAGAGAATAACAGAGAGACAGAGAGACATAAAGAGACAGTCAGAGAGAAAGGGAGATAAAAAGGGAGAAAGAAGAAGAAAGAGAAAAGGAGAGGAGGTAGAGTTTTTTTGGTTGAGGTAAAGTCAGGAATTCTTTCTTTTGGTCTATTATTTTTCTAAGAGTTTTCTTTTTTCTTTTCAACTGTGAGTGAGGAGAGAAAATAGATTATTTTCAATTGAAAAATTAAAAGGATGGAATGAAAAATAAGAGAGAAGAAAGCACAAAGAGGGAAAGTAAGAAAGGACTGGATCATGTATCATTTTATCACTGGCAAACCCCAGGTGGGAATGAGATAATACTCTTTTCCCTTTATTGCCTCTGGTCCAGACCTGAAGTATTATACCTTCACCAGGAGTTATTATTCACATTCGACAGGCTCTCAGTTGGTCTAGAATCAAATGTCAAAAGATCTTCACTGAGGAAAGTCATGAATGTTCTGGAACAATTCCCAGCTTATTCCCAGTTAACAATCCCATTGCTTTTCAATTTGTGTTTTAAACACTAAATCTTTTCTGGAATTTTGAAATATGCCATGATATCATGGCATTGCTTCACATCACTACATTCTCCTTGCCCAGGGGAGCTCTTGTTCCATGAAACGTATATGGTAGACTCAACTCAAGAAGCCCTTCATACCTTCAGAGTGACCTGCCAACAGGTCAAATAATGTCTGGATAAACTCTAAGGGACAATCTGATTGTCTGGTTGTCCCACTAATTTTTTGATCTCAATGGTTAAAGTTTATAAGAACTCTTTTATAAAATAGACTAGAGCAGAGATCTGATCATGCCATGACCCTGCCCAAAAATCTTCAGTGACTCCCTAATTCATCTAGAATAAAATAGCAAATTTCTCACCATTAGCCTTCATAGTCTAATTCTAACCTGTCTTGGTGGAATTTTTTTCATACTATTCTCTTTCACACAAATTGACCAAATTGGCCTATTTTTTTTTTTTTTTTTTAGTTTTTGCGAGGCAATGGGGTTAAGTGGATTGTCCGAGGCCACACAGCTAGGTAATTATTAAGTGTCTGAGGCCTGATTTGAACTCAGGTACTCCTGACTCCAGGGTCCATGCACTATCCACTGTGCCATCTAGCCACCCTGCCTATTTCTTTTTCCTCAATATTGGCATCCATTTCCTGATCTCATACCTTGTTGGGCCTTTGTACTGTCAGTGATACATGGGAGTTATATTGTTTGGAAGAGCCTTCTCACCTCTGTATCTTAGAATCTTGAGCTTCTTCAAGGTTCAAGTGAAGTGGTGCATTCTAATAGGAAACCAGTCCTTATTCCCCTAGTGGTTAATGTCACTTCCATCTTAGATTCCCTCTTCTTTGAAGAATTTCTGTTCTTGAAAATCTAGGATTCTTTTTTGTTTATTTAATTATTTTACTTCTAGTACTCAGCCTAGGACTTAGCACAAAAGAAAACATTAATAAATGTTTGTGAAATGAGTGTACCTGTCCCATCTCTCTCAAATAGTGAGTAAAATCTCAAAGAATAAGGACCATGCCTTGTAATTAATTGCATTCCTAATGACTGATTTAAGGGTGGGAGTATACTTCCAGTCTAATTAATCACAGAAAACCTAGATGTCTTGATTGAATCAATTAATCAGTTCCAAAAAAAACTAAGTGTGAATAATTTCTTAATCAGTATGAAGGAATCATACTGGGGGTATTGGGGGGGGGAGAAGATCTTTGGGTCATTGGAAGAAAGCAAACCGGAAAAATCTTGTTATTGGTTGAAGAGACTCAGTTACCCTCTTTGGGTTGGTGGGTATAAGTTAGTAATTCAGAGGCAGCTGGGTTGCACAATGGATAGAGCATTGGACCTAGAGTCAGGAAAACTCATCTTTGCATGTTTATTATATTTGACTTCAGACCCTTACTAGTTATGTGACCTTCAACAAATAATTTAAACCTGTTTGCCTCTATTTCTTTAGATGCAAAATGAGCTGGAGAAGGAAGTGGCAGTATCTTTGCCAAGAAAATCCCAAAATGGGGTCATGAAGAGTCAAATAAAACTGAAAAATGACTGAACAAAAGCTAGTAGTTCAACAATTATAATAGCAAGTAGTCTAGTGGTGACTGATTCTCATAACGAAAAACTCCTGAAAAGAATTGTCATTAAGGATGAAGGAGATCTCTCTCTCTCCTCAAACCCCAAATTGATTAAGTGATGAACCTCTGACTTTTGAAAGATTACATTCTGAGTTTCTATCAGCATCCTTAGCAGTGTCTTGAAAACCACAGTGACTAATTCAAGCACCTGGAATTAGGGACCAAGGACACCAAAGACAAACTGCACTGAAAAAAAGGAAGTTTGGGAACTTTATAGGGGCACCAAGTCTCAAAGTTCTGTAGGTAAATAAAACTAAGGAAAATTCCATGAGAACTCCACATAGGAAAGAACTTTCAGGAACCAGAAAGTCTGCATTTATCTTTTAGCTATCTGTTATCTAAGTTTGAATCCACTCTCCCAAAGGAAGAGTATTGTCCTTAATAGGGTATCAATTCTCAGTAAACCGGGTGAGTAAAAAACATCCTCACTGTACATGGTTGACTGTTAATCAATGAGAAGCAAACTGGAATAGGCTCATTAGTAATAATACTTCAAAATCCAGACCCTCATGGTTACTTCCATTGTGATTTTTCTAATGTTACTCATGAGTGAGGAGAGTTTCAAGAAACATTTTCTACAGGAGTTTGAATCAACAAAAATTTTTACGAATACTTTCAAGTATTATACTTTTGGAAAGGTTAAAATAGCCCATGAAAAGGAACCATCTGCAGAAACTAGGAAGACTTAGTCTTCTTTTCCTCCTATAAGAGGAAGAGACATGGGATTGTCTCCTTAGATGGCTCTGGACACATCATATCATCCTTTTCATTACATACCAGATACAAAACATATGCTTGACACTTATGATGATGATGACATTTGTCCTTTGTTATCAAAGTAACCTCAGGGTTACTCCTAATAGAACCTAATAGAAGCCACCTAGTGAAAACAAAACATATTAATTTTAAATGGGAGTTAAGGAAGTAGCCATGGAGAAAGTGCTAAACTAACTTGATAGCATACACATTACAGACACTCAATAATTGATGATTATTCTACAATTGTTTCGTACATGATTGATCATGTGTAAAAATATTCTATTAATGAAACTTTTCTTGAACTCAACCAGCATGGGATGCATAAATTAGCTACCAATAACCCATATAGAACAAGTTCAATGTAAAAAAGACATAGCCATCCCTAATAATTAATCTATGAGAGGAATACTATACTTCCTCATCGAATGTCTTGGAACAAAGCTACTTGACTTAGTAAAAACACTAGATTACCATGATGGACATGTGGTCAGTGTTCAGGATAAACAATCATAAGCACAGTCTCCTCAGGACTAAGAACTGCTAATTCCCTTCCAATCAACCTTACAATTCTTCCTTCCTCAGATGGTCTTTGAATACAGAGAATCACTGCTTCCATTGTGATCTTTCTAATGTTACTCATGAGTGAGGAGAGTTTCTTGAAACATTTTCTTCTGGAGATTGTATCAGCCCATGGAGAGAAACCATCTGCAGAAGTTAAGAAGAACTAGACTTCTTTTCCCCCCTATAGGAGGAAAAGACATGGATTTTCTCCTTAGATAGCTCTGGACAGCACATCATATCATCCCATTCACTACATACCAGATATAAGACATGTACTTGACATTTATGATGATGATATTTGTCCTTCATTATTGAAGACCACAATATTAGGGAGGTGTTACTATGACAAGCACATGATTTGGATTTTAGTGGGGGGAAGGAGGACGGCTGTGTTAAGTCACCAACTTCACTTTCTCCTCCAGAGTCATCTGTGTCCAGTGGTCAGATATAAATCAGGACGACTGGAGATGCCCTGGAGGAGAGGCAATCAGGGTTAAGTGATTTGCCCAAGGTCACACAACCAAGGAGTGTTAGGTGTCTGAGGCTGGATTTGAATTCATATCCTCCTGAATCCAAGGTCAGTGCTCTATGCACTGAGCCACTTAGTTCTTGTCATTTGACAAAGACCTGGAGAAAAGAGTAGACTATTAAATAAGAGCACATAGAGTAAGGACTGCTTCTTTTTCCTGATGTTAAACACCCACCATGGTTCTAATAACAATTGGGCCTTATCACATTCTTTTTTTTATGCCCATCCCTTTCCCCTTAGCATTGCTTAAATATTTAATTATATTTTAGAGGGTTTTTTTTTAAATTCCTATAAATATCCCAACAATGTGAAATCTTAGTCACAACTATGTGTCCAAAGGTCAATGTCTGGTTAATCTCAATAAATTAAGAGTTGATTATATTTGTTGAAATAGAATATATGGTGTGGGATTCAGGAGCTGACACAGAAACAGACATTTATTATGAAGTAGGGGCCTGATGTAGGTGCAAAAAAAGCAATCAGGCATCAAAGAAGGGCTGGTTCAGGATACTAATTATTCACAGCCTCTGCTGCTAGTTTCAATTCTCTGAAGAGGTCTGAAAAGAAGAGAAGAATGGGAGGGTAAGTCTGGGGGAGTCACTAGTAATATGAAGAGGAGGGTCACATCTAATCAAGGATGATCCTCCCATGCCATCCCCACCTTCATGACTTTCTCATGACTAAGACAGGGCACCTTGAGTGTGGATGTATTTGCATATGTTTGTATACACACATGTATGGAGGTTATATCGAAGGAAAGACACTAGCCTAAATGGGGATCAGAAAAGACTTCCTTCAGGAGGTGGAATTTTTTTCTGCGACTTGAAAGAAATCTGGCAAATTAAGAGGTGGAGATGATGAGGGAGAGTACTCTAGGCATGGAAGAAGGCCAGCGAAAATGCTTAGAATTGAGAAGAGTGTTTTGTTTAAGAAATAGAAAGATCAGTATCACTAGAACATAGAGTACTTGGAATGATAAGGTGTAAGATTAGAAATATAATGTTAGAAAGGCCTATAAAAGCCAAGAGCATTTTATATTTTATTTTAAGAATACTATTTATTACTAATCCTTTGGTATTGAAGACGATCATACCAACCAACCAACGATTGGAGGCATGAGTTGCATAATTATATTTTTTATAATGAGTCTGCTGTGCAAGGCATCCTTCTCACTTGCCTTTAGCAGAATTAAATTATTCCACCCCAAAACCTGCTTGATGGCATAGAGGATTATTAGAGATAGTCTGGCTGCTATGGGAGTCTCTTGGCTTTAAATGGTTTCAATCCCTCCCATATCAACAAGGTACCATGGAGTAGCATCAACACTGGGCAAGCACTAGACTGTAATGTCTATGACAATCAAGTATATTCTAACCTGTTTCTCAATGGACTAATCATCAGTGTGGTCTTTCCTCTCAATCATTTCATCTTTGTATTGTGAGCTGCTCATCAGTATGGTACAGTTAGCAACAGCTTGCCATTCATAGGACCATACTGTTATGTCATTAGTGTACTCCTTAGGGCTGTGTCTGGTGATCTTAGAGGTAAAGTGAGCATGGCACAGTCAGATCTTTGCTTCAAGAGGATGACCTGGAGTAGGGAAAGATTTGGCAGGGAGCCCAGCCAGAAATCCAGACATGAGGCATTGAGGGCACGCACCAAGATGGTGGCAGTACCACAGAGAAAGGAGAAGAATTATAAAGGTAAAATTGCCAAGACTTCACAATAGATTGGGTCTAAGGGGTGGGAAAGAAAAAGTAGCCAAGGAGTTCATAACTTGAGTTATGAATCTGGGTGGCTGGGAGGGTAGTGGTTTCTGAGATAGTAATAAACAAATTTTGAAGAAGGGAGAAAGGAGCAGAGTAGACATTGAATTTAGTTTTGTACATGATGAGTTTAAAATAGCTGAAAACATTACACTATAAGGGTTTTCAAACAGGAAAAAATTCTTCCACCCAGTTTATCCATCCAATTATAGTTTATTTATATATATTTATTAATGTTTCAGTAAGTGCTGGATAATACTAAGGATACTATGCTATAAAGGGAAAAACACCTTTTACTTCAAGCAACTTATATTCTTTTGAAAGGTTCTAATATGTCTGCAGATGAATAAATAGAAGGCAAGAAAGGACACTGAGAGGTGGAAAAAGGAACGTGGGGAAATGGAAAAGGCTTCCTCCAGGGGGTAGTACCTGAGCTAAGCCTTGAAGGAACTTTGGAATTCCATGAGGAAGAGGGAATGCATGAATTTGTTCAAGGTGGGATGTTAGAACAGAGGAGTCTGCTAAGATGTGGAAGTGAGAAATAGATAGTTTGTGCTTTAATTTGCTTGGAACATGGATACTCCAATGTGAAAGGATATAAAGAGTGATACCCTGTCTCCAATAGTGTTCCAACTCTCAGTTCTGTTCCCAAGAGTTGGAGCAGCAAATATAGATTCTAGGAAAACAGTCTTACTCTGAAGAGCAGATAAGTGGGAAGTGAATGACCTGCGGAAGCCATAACTGACAAGTTTTTATACTCAGAAGTACATGAGGGAGCTTGTGGTCTCTCAGACAGCATTTGTTTGAGCTGATAAAGCAAAAAGAAAGGGCACCCATTACATGAAACTCTTTCTGATTCCAATACTCTTCATCCCAACAAGATGCTAAGGGTTTTTTTCCCCCCCAAATTACCTTGTCTTTCTATTTGATATACCTAGGATCATCACATATAACAGACAGTAAGGGTCTGCATAAAAATAACTCACACTTATACAACATTGTAAGGTTTGCAAAACACTTTACAAATTTTATTTCACTTTATCTTCTCAATAACCCCGTAAGGTAGTGGTTATGATTGTATTTATGAGGCTGGGTCAGCTGGTAAATGTCTGCAATAGCTCTTGACTCCAAAGTCCATCTCTCTAGTCATTGAGTCCCCTGGTTGCCCTGGCCTTACACATCTGCACATTTTCTTTTAATATCAGAAGACTATGTTATCAAAGATGCAAAAAAGCAGAGCCACATGAAGGGAAATAAGATACCAAGATGGCAGAGTCTGAAGCACCAAGACTTTTCCAATCCTTTCTCCTTTCAGATAACTTTCCTTCCATTCAATGTTGTATTTAACTGCTTTGTATTTATTTGAATTCATTCTTACTACATTTATTCTCTAAATTAGAGGTTCTTAACCTGGCATTCATGAGCTAGAATGGAAAAACAATTTGATAGCTGTATTTCTATATAAATGGTTTCCTTTATAATTCTGTGTACTTTATTTTTCTGAGAAGGGGTTCAGAGATTTCATTAGACTGTGAGAGGTCCAGAATACACAAAAAGGGTGAAGAATCTCTATTTTATATATTTATATACATGTTTTGTCTCTACATTTTTTCCCTGAATGTCCTGGGTGACATTATACCTACTATGTCTCACATAGTAGGTGTATTAATTGATGAATGAGACAGATGACAAAATGAGAGAACTGCTTTGGAAGACAATTGCTTAAGTTCAAAACAAATCAGTAGATATGCCTGTTACAAAGACAGTACATTTTGTTTCATCTTAAATCTATTCCTTTCATCAAGGACAACCCTGAGAGACTTGCTGTAAACAATGCCATCCATATCCAGAGGGGGAAAAAACACCATGGAATCTGAATGCATACTACGTTTACTTTATTAAAAGTTTTATATTTGTCCTTCCTTTCTCGTGGTTTTCTTTCTTTTCCCTTAGTTCTACTTCCCCTTACATAAAATGAATAATATGTAAAGATGTTAAACATAAATGCATATGTACAACTTTTATGAGACTGTTCGGCCACCATGGGGGTGGGGCGGAAGGGAGTTGGTGGTAAAATGTGGAACTCATTTGCAAATGAATGAATATTGAAAACTATCATAGCTTATAATTGGAAAAATAAAATGAAAATTCAATTAGAAAAATATATTCTACTCCCACTCCTTTTATCGATTACTGAAACCTGCCCAGTTTTCCTGTTTTTTCACTTACCCTTTCCAGTGTTGGCTGACTTCTCTAGTCTCCTTGACTTGCTGATTGAAATGGAGGAGTTGTGTAATACACTCTGCTCCCCATTGCCTCTTCCAAATTCTTCCACCTTTTCTTTTATTTAGTCATCTTTCTTCTTATAAAGTTTAGCTATTCATATCTACTTCTCAATGAAAATCTGGGTATTTGTTGACCAGAACCTCCTAAGTTTTTCCCCTTCCTTCCTCAATGAGGTTTAAATATTTTCTCTCCTCAACCACTGCCTTTATACATATTACATCAATAATGTAGGGAGAATCAATGTTCCCTCAAATATGCAAATTATTCAATTCCTCAATCTATTTACCTCCCATGAGCTAATTTCACCCCCCCACCAATCTCTGCCAGAAATAAAAAATTGTCACATCTTTCATCTTGCTATATCAAAAATGTACCACCTCCATGTTCAAAAATTCTTATCCAACTAAGATCTCTTGGCCTTTCCCCTCTCCTTCTGTATTCCCTTACATAACTTTATCCTTCATCCATAATATGATCCCTTGACCCCTCAATTCTTTCCCAGGCGATCTCTGCACTAGCCACTCTCTCCTCTGCTCCCCATATTGACTCTGTTAAGCAAATTCAACTCTACATTGTCCTCCTCTTGAATATCTATCCCTCTTATAAGCTCAAGGCTTATGCCTAGGTAAGCCTTACCTTTGAATTATTCCCATCATTCGAGGCCTTTAAATCTATGCATGAGTTATTGAACAAAGGTAGAGAAAGTCATGTAACTGTTTTGTTGGGCTCTACTACAAGTTTTTTTTGTTAACATTTTATTTGTTTTCCAATTATATACAATAGTAGTATCTACCTATCATTTTTTGAGAGGTTTTGAATTTTATAATTCTCCCCCACCCTCCCATCCCTCCCCCACAGAAGGTTGTCTAATAGTCTATACATGCTATACATAGATGTAAATTGAATATATTATAAGAGTAAACATAACTCCCCCCCCCCCAGAAGATGAGAAATCTCAAGAATAGAGAGGAAAAAAATTACTTCGGTCTGTGTTCAGATTCCAGTGGCTCTGTCTCTGGGGTGAGTTGCTTTCTTTATCATAAGTCCACCAGAAAAGTTACTCCAATATTTTTCCCACAGTTGCTATTACTAGCTGTACCTGCACTCTATTCCTCCCCACTCTCATTTATTCTATTCTCTCTCTCTCCTTTCAGCCTGGCCCTGTCCAAAAGTGTTTTGAATCTGATGTACTACAAGTTTTTGTTATTCAACCTCAACTGGATTTTCACTACTGCTAGGACATTCTACTATAACTCCTTTAAGGTGGAGCAGTGGATAGAGCACTGGTCTTGGAGTCAGGATGATGGGAGTTTGAATCCAGCCTCAGACACTTGCCACTTACTAGCTGTATTACCTTGGGCAAGTCACAACCCTGAATGCCGCACATTCAGGTCATCTCCAGTTATTCTGATTCCTATCTGGCCACTGGACCCTCAGATGACTCTGGAGGAGAAAGTGAGGCTGGTGACTTAGCACAGCCCCCCTCACTCAAATCCAATTCACATGCTACTCATAGCATCACCTCCCTGATGTCACGGTCTCCTTCGAAAATGAAGGATAAGTATTATTATTATTATTATTATTATTATTATCCTGATTTCCATAGAGGCTCTTCAAAATATCTTTATCCCTCTAAGACCTTCCAAGGATCTTCCACTTCCTACTCTCTTTGTTGTGAATTTTATCTGATATTTTACAGAAAAAAATGAGACCATTTGTTGTGAACTCCCTCTTTTCATCTCTTCCTTATCTCTCATCATTCATGTGCTTTTTGCTACGTTTTCTTTCTTTGTTTTTGTTTTACATGATGAAGTGATCTTACTCCTTACTAAAGCTAATCCTTCTACTTAATCAGGTGATCCCATTCCCCCCATCTCCTCCAACAGATTGCCTCCTCCGTCATTCACATTTTTTGATTAATATTCAATCTTTTGCTGTCCACTGACTAATTTTCCACTGGCTACAAAGCATAATCATTTCTCCCCTATCCTGGGAAAAAACTCACTTGATCCTTCCATCCCTGCTATCATCCAATTGCTTTTCTGTCCTTTGCAGCTAAATCTCTCATAAAGGTAATCACAATTGGTGCTTCTGCTTTCTTTCCTTTTACTTTCTTCTTAACCCTTTCAATCTAACTTTCTTTTTTTAATATTTAATTAAAGATTTTATTTATTTTGAGTTTTTACAATTTTTCTCCCCAATCTTATTTCCCTCCCCCATCCCCCCACAGAAAGCAATTTGTCAGTCTTTGTTTCTTTGCTGTACATTGATCCAAATTGAGTGTGATGAGAGAGAAATCATATCCTTAAGGAAGAAACATAAAGTATAAGAAATAGCAAGATCAGACAATAAAATATCAGATTTTTTCTAAATTAAAGGGAATAGTCCTTGAACTTTGTTCAAACTCCATGGTTCTTTATCTGGATATAGATGGTGTTCTCCATTGCAGACAGCCCCAAAGTGTCCTTGTCAATCTAACTTTCAACCTCATCATTCCATCAAAATTATTCTCTTCAAAACTCCTAGTGATCTCAAGTTAACCAAATCCAATGGCCTTTTTCTAATCTTCATTTTCCTTTACCTGTCTGAAACCACTGATTGTTCCCCCTTCCTTAATATTTTCTTCTCTCTAGGTTTTTGGGTAATCCCCACCTATCTGACTATTTGTAATCTATCCCTTTTGCTGGATTTTCCTCCAGGTCATTCCTTCTAAACTTATGTACCCCTTCAGTTTCTGTCCTGGGCTTTTTTTCTTTCTCCCTCTATATTATATCACTTGGTGATGTCATCAGCTTCCATGGATTTAATTATCATTTCTATATGCCTATTCTCAAATCTGCCTTGCTTGCCCTATTCTCTCTGTTGACCTCCAGTCTCACACCTCCAACTGCCTTTCAGACTTCTCAAATCCAATGTCCCACAGATATCTTAAACATAATATCTCTAAAAATAGCCCTCATTATCTTTCCCTCTAAACCCTCCCTCATGCCTACTTTCCCTGTTATTATAGAGAACAACATCATCTTCCCAGTCTTTCAGTTCACAATCTCAGAGTCATCCTGAATACTTCATTTTCCCTTTTGCAACATCTCTTGAAAACACCTCCTTTTCTCCTCTGACACAGATCCCACCTTGGTGCAGGTGCTTATGGTGCAGGTGCTTATCATCTCATACATACACTACTGTTTTAGGCTGCTGATATACCTGCCTCAAGAGTCCATCTCTCAGCTTTAGGCATTATCACTGGAATATTGTTCCAAATACTGACTTCCCTGGTTTCCTTTAAGTTCCAACAAAAATGCCCCCCTTATACAGGAAGGCTTTCCCACATCCTCCTAATTCCAGTGCTTTCCCTCTTTTTATTATGTCCTACGCATCCTCTATGAATGGTTTTGCCTATTTATGCTTACATGTTGTCTCCCCAATTAGATTTTGAGATGTTTGTTCGAGGGCAGGAATTGTCTTTTACCTCTTTTTATTTATATATACATATACATACATACATATATATATATATATATATATAGAGAGAGAGAGAGAGAGAGAGAGAGAGCAAGTGATTAATAAACGTTAATGAATTGAACTGAAATTGTAATGTTATATTTTAAATTCTATTGCTCAACTGTCATATGTGGAGGCCTGCAGTGTATAGTTGAGAAAGTGTTAGGCTTTCCAATGCTGATGCTTTACAGTTGCATGACCCTAAACTCCTTCTGTGCCTAAATTCTACTAATTTATTCACCTTAGGGTCTTGATGTGGTGAAATGAAGGCTAGATTTTGAATTAGAAGATTAGGGTTCCAATCTCAACTCAGATGCTTTTTACATTGGTGACTTGGCAAGTCCACTGCAAGCCTGTGTATCCTTGTTTCGAGAACAAGGGGATGGGGGAAGTTTCTAGCCAGTTTCAGAGACCTTTTTCTAATTTTAGTGTTCTGATCTTGCCAACTCAGATGTTTGTGCATCATAGACCTCTTATACAGACACAAGAAATTTAAGGAGCCCTTCTAAGAAGCATGTTTTTAAATGCATAGAATAACATAGATAGGATTACAAAGGAAATAAATTCTATTCAAATACTGTTATCAAATTATTTTAATAATTAATTCACAAATCCCAGATTTTTAAGTCATGCATAAATCATTGTTTTTATCTGGGAGATTCCTTCCTTGGATGAAACCACAGATCTTTCGAGGTATTACCTAAATACAAATGTTCCATATCAAAGTCTAGCAGAAAAATTTAATAGCCCTTCCTGTTGCTCTGATTGTGAAATTTCAGCCTATAGATGACAAGTAGGATTAATAAAAATAGAAAATATTTTCAGAAATTATGGTGGTTTTTGAATAATTTCTTCCCTTGAGTTTTTCTCCAAGCTCTTTTTCAAAATTAAACATTTAAATGCAAAACTGCACCAATCTATTGCTTTCCACTTTTAAAAATTGTGAGTCCTTAATAAAACCCAAATTCATTTCTACCAACAGACAAATAACATAATAGTCTAACTTCAATTTTTTCCTGCTGAATATCTCTCAGAATCAGATCAAAAGATGCCTGATTCAAACATAATATTGAATCATTGTAGGTTTTATATAATCACCAGTCTAACACAGCACACTTCCCAGTACCCATAAGAAGTGTTTAATAAATGTTTAGTGATTGATTATTCAAAAAGCAAAAAGAACTGGTTTTCCTCACTAAGTATTTATTTTGTAGATTCACAGTATACAGTATATTTGTGTTGAAAAACAACCCAGTAGTTGTCAATGCCAATACCCTCATTTTACAGATGAGAGAAACAAAAGCCAAAGAAAGGAAAATGATTACACACACACACACACACACACACACACACACACACACACACACACACACACAAAAGTTTATTAACAAAGCTGAAGATGGAATCCATAGATCTTAGCTTCAACTTGCCCTCAGGTTAATGCTTTTCAAAAACATCTTAATCTCTCTTAGACTAATGTTGGCCTTTTTCTGCTGGGTTCGAGGACTCCACAAAATTTCTTTGATATCTTAAGCCAGGCTACTGCTTCTATATCCCACTTTTTTTCTAGTTCTGCATTATATATTCTCTTTCCTTGTTAGAACATAAGTTCCTTAAGGGCAGGGGTGGTCTTGTTTGCTTTTATTTGAATACCCGAGACTTAGCACTGTATTTGCTTTCTAATGAGTGCTAAATAAATGTTCTATCTACCTCTCTTTTCATTGCATCAGATCATCTTTCCCCAAACATCCATGTTCATTTCGTAGGTCATTTTTAAAAATGAAAACACTCTTCTGTTGACATTAAAATCAAAAGTTAGAGCTAGAAGAAAACTCTGAGGCTATTTAAACCAATGGCCTCATTTCATAGATAAGGAATTAAAACTCAATGAGATGAAGTGGCTTGCCAAGGTCTCAGAGAGACTTAGAGGCAAAGCCAGGATTGGAATCAAGGCTGTCTGATCCTAGAGGAAGCAAGTTTTCCCACCACAGCACATGGCCTCCAGGAACATCCTTCTAAACTGGAGGTGAGAGGATGGGGCTGTCAACACCTCATCAGCTAGGATATGTCAAGTTCTGACTATTGAGAACTCTCTATTTCTGTGAATATAGGTTACCTATCACACATTGGAATTTAAGAACAAATGAATCATATTTTAATGGAAGTCTTCTGTATTAATTTCCTTTCATTTTATATTTTTTTAAAAAAGGAAAAAAACCATAGAACTTCTGGGGGTCATGGTAGAGAGATATTAAATTTCACCTTGCAATTTTGTCTGCTTCATGTGAAAATGATGATGATGATTTGGTTCTTTATTTGAAGTAAATACAGACTGTTGAGAGAAAAGAACAGAAAGGAGATTTTTCAAAGAAACATGGGGACCTTGAAGCAATCCTTCTGAGTTTCAGAAGTGATTTTTCAAAAGGCTTTTATACTTGAACATGTCAATGGATCTGTGATCTCACTAATGTGGATATACTTTCTTCATGATTCAGAGAGCAAATCAATTGAACTTTCTATTTTTATATGATTCTTGGTGATCATCATCTCTTGTAGCAGCTACCTAAATTTTGTGAGACTTTCCTGTGGTTCTCTTTATCTTTCATGGACACCATTGGAATCTAGGACTCATTTGAATGATCAGAAAGCAAGGCTTCAAGTGAAATGGGAGCAATCTAGAAAGAATGAACCCAGGAGGCAGGAGGTGAGGGTTCTTGCTTGGGCTTTGTTCATTTAATGAACTGGGGACAAATGTTCAAGTTTTCTCAGTCTTAGTTTCCTTCTCAGCAAAATGATAATGATAATAATGACTAGCATTTATATCATACCTATTTTCACAGAATTTACATAGCATTTTAAGGTTTGCCGGTGTCATACCATTTGATTCTCACACAATCCTCATAAGTGGATGCTATTATTATGCCTATTTTTAAAAATAAAGAAACAGAGACTGGAGAGAAATTAAGTGACTTATCCACAGGCATATAGCTAGTAAATATATTAAACAGGCTCAGTACTCCATGTTTAGCACAAAGTAAAGGTAATCACTTATTAACTGCTCATTGCCTTGACTTGAACCATGATATTCCTCTCTGTAGGTCCAACATTCTATTCACTATACTACTAGTTGCCTCTAGAATGAGAATCCTTCTCTTTAAGGTTTCTTCCAACCCTAACAATCAAAGAAAAAGTAAAGTTGTCAGTTAAAACATATCAGAATCATTCAATGACTTGAGTATTGTCATTCAATCATTGGAAATGTTGATACAGCAAGCATATGTATGAAACCATTCTATGTTCATCCATCCAGATGTTATGGTCACATGTTCAACACTGAGGAACTTTCAGTTTCTTTCCTTGGAGCTATTTCAGTACTGTTTCTCATGCTGTTGACTTTCAATCATATTTTCTTTACATAATATTGATAGCTAGAATAAGAATCTAATAAAAGTGACATAAACTCTAGTCACTGATATGCCATTTACTTTCTATGTCACCTTGGGGAAATCTTATCATAGTGTCTGTTGTAGAGTGGATGGTTTTAAAAAAATTCTAGGTCCCTGATTTTCTCCTCTCCAGTCTACAATTTCCTCATCTATCAAACAGAGGAACTGTATTAGATTAGTTCTGACAAATCAAACCATGCTTTGCTTTGATTAAAAACATCAAAATCATCTACTGTGGATGACAAAAGCTTAAAGTTGGTCTCCTGAAAACTTTCCTTCCCTTTGCTATCCAAAACTAGCCTGGGCTATCTCAGGAAGCTGTAGGTTCTCCATTTATGAAAGTTCCTTTGGCAAAGAGTAAATGACCATTTGTCAAATTAGATGGACTGCAGAAGGGATTTCTGGTTACGGATGAGTTGGGTTACATGTGTTTAAGCACTTTTCCAAATCCGAAATTCTATGTTGTTATAATCTGATAGGAGACAAGCCTAATATTCCTTTGATCCTTTGATTTCTCCAAGTCATACTTTTGAATTGAGTTTAACTTTTTGGCATGCTGTTGTATTTAATTCATTACTTGCAAATATGTCTATGAACATGGCAATGTACCAAAAGCAGATTTTGTATCTTTGATCCAATCAAGAAGATTTTATTACATTCTCTGGGTCAAGCTGTGTCATGGAATATTCTATTCTGCTCTCAAAGTATGAAATAATGCACTTGTAACAGTAATGTCAAGAATATCTTACAAACAAAATTGGCAGAGTTATTTCCTAAGCTAGTAGGGTAGGCTTCCCAACTCTTAACTTTTCATGACTTTGTATAAGGTTATGCACAGTCTATAAGCCACAATCATGTACCATGATCCATCTAAGTCTAAAATTGGGTTTTTCTTGAAAAAATATAATTAGACTATTTGGGATAATAGATTTAGAGCTGGAAGGTATCTTAGAGCCACTGAGTCTGACTTTTAATTTTAGAGATGCTGAAACTGAGGGACAGAGAGTTAAGCAAATTGTCCACAGTTAGAAAGACAATGAGTAAAAGAGTAGGGATTTGAACTCACTTCATTTGACTGAAAAAGCCAATATTCCCTTCATGTAACCATACCATCCAGACTTTACTTTCTGTTAGTCTTGCAAAGATACTTGAAATTTCCCTTCAACCATCTTAAGGGTTGTGGAGAAGAGGTCAAAATTGTCTGTTTAATCTCAAGAGGAGATAGAAAAAGAAAAAGAAGTTACCAGGAGGTGAATTTAAGCTTTATGTCAGTCAAGTTAGCACACATTTATCAAGCATCTACTATGTGCCAGGCAATGTGCTATGCATTAAAAACACTTCTGAATTATTAATGTTTTTCTAAAGTCAATAGTCTATTCCATGGAATGGTAGATTTGTCTTTTTTAGAGGTCTTTAAGCAGAGATGAGATTCCATTAAATTATAGATTGGAGTATATGGTCCCTTTCAAGAATCAAAATCTCTTATTCTATTCTATTAGCCAAAGGTCAAATTTTTAAAAAATGTATGATTCATTTTTATATGAGTTCTCTCCTCAAGAGTTTCCACAAGACCATAATCAGATTTTTCAGAAGGTCTAACTGGGAATGGAAAACAGATAACCAAAATATATTTGAGCTTTAGAACAGAAGGAAATGAAATTATATTCTTAGTAATAAAACACAGAGAATGTATTAAAATTGGTAAACATTCCTGTGGATCAGTCTTCAATAAACAATGCTATATTTGGTTTTCGTAGGGCTAATAAAGAGAGCATACTTCCATTCTTTGACTTGTGTCATAGATTAGAGATTTTCCAGTGAATGTTTTAGTTACAGCACTGTAGATCTATTTTGCTATGGGACTTCAATAACTTCAAGAAATCCATATTATTTAGCCATCTGGTTTCTTTATATATGGCTATATAATGTGATGATTTGAGCTATAAAACTGGAAAAAAATCCAAATCTGATGGATAATTACAGTCCATACACCATCTTTTATAGGAAGTCCTTCTCAAGTTTTCTTATTTTTAGTGGGTTCCTTTTGGTTATTATTTTCTCTTTATCCTGTATATACAATGTTTGAATATGTTTGTTTGCATTTTGTCTGCCCCATTCTCAGCAACAAGCTATTCTAAAATACAATAAAAATTATTCTACTCACTACTAAGGCTGAAGAGGGAGAAATACACACACATACATACACTTAGATGAGAGAGAGAGACACTGAGAGACAAAGGGTGAGACAAAGAAAAATAGAGGCAGAAAGAAAGGAGAGAGGAGAAAAAAATGGAGTGAGACAGACATATAGAGACAGAGGAGAGACAAAGTTGGAAAGAGATGCAGACAGAAATGGAAGGAGAAACAAGAAGTCACACAGAAAGAATCACAGAGCAGAGAATCAGATAAGGACAGAGAGATGAAGGGAGAAGGAAAGAGAAGAGGAGAGAGAGAGAGAGAGAGAGAGAGAGAGAGAGAGAGAGAGAGAGAGAGAGAGAAGCATTTCTGTGCTTACATGTGCCAGATATTTTACTGAAAATACATTTTTGGTAAGATTTAATGGGGTTGACTCTACTTGAAATCTGACTCAAAGGTGGAGAAGGTGGCACAAGGAATGGGAGTAACAAGGTAAGACAAAAACTCATCTCTCTGAAACAAGAGTGATTCCAGTGGCTGGCACAGGCCAAGGTTCCATTGGGAAGAAGGTGGTAAAAAGGGCCTGAATAGATACAAAATGATTGGCAGGAAGTCCCAAGCTGTTAGCTTCTAAAAGTTTTACTTTTTATTTTTTTCTAACAAATTCAAAAAATGAATTATTTTCAGGAATGAAAAATGGATAGAAGATAGATCTATTCAGCTGTGACACAGAAAGTCACAGTAGCCTGGTTTGTTAGAAGTCTGTCTGCTTATCTATCCTTGGCAAAACCATGGTTTTTTAATTGGCATTTTGTTTGCTTTTTAGTTGTTTAGAATAAATGGCATGAAAATGTGGCTCATCACTCCAATCAGATAAATAGATCTTGGGAAAGGGGACCTATGCCTGTCTCTTCCTATAATTCACAGACTTGGATCTCTTGGATTAAAGATATGCCTGTCCTTAAAAGAAGGTAGCAGCCTTACTACCAACCTCAGATGTAGCAGAGCTTACAATGCAGAAGGTGTGACTTTGTCTCAAAACCATGGGAGGGACCTGAAGGAGCAGATTGAAATGAGGCAGGAACAAATGGATTGACAAGATCTTAAGGAGTAGGAAAAATAGTAGTTTGTAGTTTCCTTCCTAAATCTAATTTCTGAGAGACAAACAAGGAAGTAGCAGCAACAATATTCTTGCCCTTATTCCCTTTGGTTTTCTTTTTTTTCTCTTATTCCCATAGAAGAGACATGGTGAGATCAGGGCATTAATTGGACGTCTAGTTCTATCCTATTATATGAGAGTCCATATTACTAGACTGATTGTTATCCTCTTACAAAGTTGTTGATTATTTGCATGTACAATGCCTGAAGAATCTCTCCCGTTCTTTGTCTCTGTCTCTCTGTTTCTGCTTCTCCCTCCTTTTGCTAATGTTTTCAGTCTTGTCCGACTTCTAGCTCCTATTTGGGGTTTTCTTGTCAAAGTAGATTGCCATTTCCTTCTCTAGTTCATTTTATAGCTGAAGAAACTGAGGCAAACAGAGTGAAATGACTTGCCCAGACACTGAGAAGGCAAATTATCCACTGCACCAGCTAACTACTTGCTTTGAAAAGACTACCAAAGATTATGAGTTTAAGACACTGCATGTCATGTCAAACTTGAATGATGTTTTGGTCAGTTTTGCATATCTGCCTTTCTTCCATCACCCATTTCTTTTCTATTCTTTATTATAAAGGATAAATTTCAATGGTTCTAGAATCACAAGACTTGGTTTCAATTTCCACCAATATAGGCAAAACATTTCACTTTTCTTGACCTTTGTTCCTGACTTGTAAAATGTTGGACAAAAATCTGATATCTGAAACCCCTTCTAGCTTAAATCTATCATTCAATGAAAATGATGCAAAAACAAAAGATAAAAATGTTTCATAAAATCCATAGAATTGCTAACTGGGAAGGCTGGAGGTGTCAATTCTTCAGGCAGACTCATTAATACCTGGTTTAATAGCTATAATAACCCATCTGAATTGGTCCAGTCTCTCTCAGATCTTAACTCTCCACTCTTCATAGAACAATAGATCTAAAATTGAAAGGGACCTTTTGAGGTCATCTAGACAAACTCTCTCATTTTTACAAGTAAAGAACCTGAGGTCTAGAAAGAGAAATTTCTTGCCCAATAATAGCTAATGAATAAGAGACACAGTTTGAATTCCAGGGTCAGTGCTTCTCCCATCATGCCATCTTGCCTCCAACAACATTGAAACTATTGCTAATTCCTACTTCTAAAAACAGAAGAAAAAAATGGAGGAAAATCAGTTAAACAATGGCAGGGATGAGGTTGAGCCTATCCCAAATCAGTCAAAAGCAAGTGCCGAGGAGCTGATGAAGGCACTGGCCACGTGACTGCCAGATGGGACTTGATGGTCTCCACTTCAGAAAATGTTTACTCAGGAGAACAGGCTCCATAGTTTTGGCAGCTGCACAGTGTTTGCCACAGAATAGACCTCTGAAATGCAGTCTGTTGTCATGAGAATACCATTAAGACACAGGAGAATGAGAAAGAAGGATGAAAGTCTTTCTAATTTTTTTTCAATTTGAATTTCAAATCTGCACACATATAGACACACCATAAAGATTAAGAATTCAGTTTAACCTTGTCTTACAGAAAACTCTACAATAGCTAATGGAAAAGTCATTTTATGATGGGGCTTTGGTCTATATCTCTTTGATTTCCCTCCCTCTGTCAATGATTAATAATGTCAATAAGGGGTTACAAGATTTGAGTTTGAATCTCAGTTCTGCTACTCTTTACTCTGAGAAGTTGAGAAAGTCACTTCATCATCATCATCCTCCTCCTCATCATAATAGCTATGACAGACACTATGTACAATACTTTACAAATATTTTCTCACTCGTAACTCTGGGAGGCAAATGCTATTATTATTCCGAAGTTACAGATGAAGAAACTGAAGCAAGCAGAGGTTAAATGATTTGCCTAGTCATACAGTTAATAAGTGTATGAGGCTAAATTTGAAGTTAGATCTTACTAACTCAAGACCCAGTGCTCTATCCATTATACTATCCACTTCATCTTTCTGGGCCCAAATTCTCTTATCTCTAAAATGAGAGGGTTGGATTAGAAGACCGTCAAGATACATTCTAATTTTACATCTAAGATTCAATGATCCTATGACTCACTTGGATTCAGTTCCCTAGGTCTCTGGGCACAAATAAACACAAGTTTTTGTCTTATCTTGCTTAGAATCAGGCCTCCATGTCACTTGCTGACCATTTCCATACCATATCAACTTAATTGTTCTTTCTTCTACTACCCCTATATTTGTTGCTTCTCTGGGAAAATGCATGTTCCTGGAGGTCATTCTTCCATGGTGGCTTCTATTGAGACCAAAAATGGTTAGCATAGTGACTGACACATAGTAAGTGCTTAATAAATGGGTTTTTTCCGATTCATTAATTCACCCTACCAGAAATGCTGAGCACATAATAGGCATATGTTAAAAACAACAGTAACTAACACTCACATAGCATCTAGTATGTACCAACCAATGTTATAATTATTTTAAAAATATTGTCTTATTTGATTCTCATAACCCTTGAAGCAGGTGTTGTTATCTCCATCTCATGGATGAGGAAATTGAGGCAAATAGAGATTTGTCTGCTTACAAGCAGTAAGTGTCTGAAGTCAGATTGGAAGTCAGGTTTTCTTGGCTCCTCACTTATATCTCTGTCCGTTGTATCACCTAGCTGTCTGAACTTAGCACACTATTTTCCATTCTAAGTATGGGAAGAAAACAACAGTAAATAACAAAAATCATAATGTTATGACAAGCTTTGCTATGCATCTGCATGTGTGACCTTGACCAATGCACTTCAAGTTGCTCTTGAGTTCCTTGTATTTGTATGTCCTATATTAAGCAATCAATGACTTTTCAATTCCTTTGTTGAAGACAATCCTTGACTTCAAGGATATTATATTCTAATAAAAGAAGAAAATACAGATAGGCTGGTGGTGAGGGAGAAGTGAGTATATTGGGCAGAGAAGTTATATGATGGCATTTTGAGTCATCTAAGAATCTGATTGCTATGTCCTTACTAGGATGATATGAATGTGCCATCTTTTATGAAGACTGATATAAAATAGAGTAGAGTCAGAGTCCAAGCTAGATAAAATGAATACTCATCAATCAGATACTCAGGGTTATAACAGAGGGAGAACTTCAGTTCTGCATTGGAGAAATAGGGTGTAGTGCAGGACCATGGCAATTTGAAGATGGCTAGAAAATACTTCTATAACACTGTATGTCTATCTATCCATCCATCCATCCCCTTCCTTCCTTTTTTCTTTTCCTTCCATTCCACTGTCCTTCCTATCCTTCCCCCCTTCTTACTCCCTCCCTTCCTTCTTCCCTCCCTTCTTCCCTCTTTCTCTTTTTCTTTTGTATTTTTCTCTTCTTTTTCTTCCCCTTCCTTCCCTTTTCTCTCTCCTATGAAGGAGTAGTATGGTGCTGGATTTAAAAACCAAAAGAAACTGTAGACTTTTTAATATTCTATTATGTATTCTCAGGTAGGGTTCAATGACTTATTTTAAAGTGAAAAGACCTTAATGGGGAAAAGGTGATGGGAATTCCTAACTGCATCTCTGAAAATATAAAAAAAAATATTTCATTGAGAAAGGAGGAAAAAAGGGGTCACATCTGAAATCACTATACCATAAAAATCATAGAGCAGAGTTTGACACAGTATCTAGCACATGGTAAACATTTAAAATATGTTTATTGATTGCTTGGTTGGCCAAGGCAGATCTTTAAAAGAAGAGTATCTATTAATGTAGGGATAGAGATTAAATCTGGGATTCATTCATTTAGGATGAGAAAACTCCCTTTATCAGGGCAGGTTGGATCTTTCTTTGCAACTTCATCTATATTAACATATATCAAATTACAAGTGAAGATTTATTGCAGAAAAAGTAGAATAACAGAGATATGGATGATTGAAAAAAAGATATCTGACAGTGATGGAATGAGAGATAGAGGTTATACAAACCAAAATCCATGGGCTTCATTGATATTCCTACAATATGAAGAGATCTAGTAGGAAGGTCTTCAGCATTTTACATAGACCCATGTGTAATATTTAAGAGGAGAAAAGGACATAAAGTACACAGAATGGGCAGGCATGAATGGATTGTTTATCTGTATTGATGAAAAAAATATTAACATCAGTAAGATACCAGATTCATGGAAGATTATTCTTACATGTACAAATATATACACGTAGATTTATACACATGTGTATAGAACATGTGTATAAAATACACACATGAATGTATATGCATGGATGTAGCTCAATAGCAATTTACATTTGTTTAAATGTATAATATATATTTAAATTTCTTTGCTTACAACATGTTGTGCAAATATTTTCATCCAGTTTTACAGATGAGGAAACAGAGACTCAGAGAATAATTTGTCCACACTCACTCAATTGTTTAATGTTCTCTGCTTTCAACATGGTCCCCCCTTTTATTTTTTTTTAAACATTACTGAACATCAATATAAAGTGTCTCTGAGCTGTTGAGGATCCACTGAATCAAGTCATCTCCCTCTAAGTCCCAAGATCAAAACCACAGGTTTCCTAGGTGATAAGCCTTTCATTTGTCTCAGAGCCATTTGAAATCAAGCAATGAAAGCTGACTGCATCTCAGAGGAAGAAGGCTGAGTTCTTTGATGAATTTCTTCGCATTTTGATGTAATGATTAAGCCTTTTGATTTTTTGCCATTTTGATCTCTATCATTATGATGAGCTCCTTATGTGGATTTCAAAAGCAGCTCTGCTAGAAAATTTTATATTGTTTAATCCAGGGTGATGAACCCTATAGACACCAAAAACAGGTGTATCCTGAATACTACCCAGACATTTATCTAAAACTTCAAGTCTTAACTGGGGGCTAACAATTCTTCAATCTTAGCTTACTAATATGGTTTAATGTGACAGAGATCTCCTTAAAGAAACCCGAATACTAGAGAACATGAGAGGAAACTGTATCAACCAATATCAGATGAAATGACAGAAATAAAGAAAAGATGACTCCATTATCATCAAGGGAAATATCTTTTTTGCATTTTACTCTTTAGCTTCAGCATCATTTGGCCATACTACTCACTGATCTGGATTAGGAGGCTATTTGCCTTGCTCCAAAAGACTCAAGATGAATCCACAATAACAGGTAGAAGTCTGGGATGAAGTATTTACTTCCCCAAGCTCTTTCCTATAAACTGGGAAATATTACAGGACCTTGGTGGTCATATAACTCAGCTGTCTCCTTTTACATTAAGGGAAATGTAATACAGGGAAGAGAGAGACACAGAGGGACAATGGCACACAGCTTTTGACAGAGTTGAGCTGAAAACCCAAGTCTCCTGATCACTGAGCTATCTTTCTTTATGATATATGAAGATATTTCCCATATTTATGCTTTTTATGTGCAATTTATATAGTAGAGTGGTTATTATTCAGCCACAGATTTTCATTCCTCATTACAAGGTTGTCTTTCCAATTTCTCCAGTGTTGTACATGTGATTTTTTTTAAAAAAGGAATTGTGATGCTTTTGCTCTCATAAGAAAATGTGTTATATATATTTTTATGAGTCACTTGCATCATTCTCACTTGTGATATTTTTAAAGCCTGAAACTCAGTATTGATTTAAAATATCTGACTGCCAGGCATGGAAAAATAAGAAGGTAAAACAATCTTTCATTTAAAGAATTGGTTAGCAATGCAGAAGGTTAACATTGGAAGGAACCATGGAGGTTCTTCCCTCCCCCTCCTTTCAAACCAATGAGGCAATTAAGGTTCACTTGGCCAAGTGTGGTAACAGCTTGCAAATGGCAAAATTGAGATTTGAAATAGTTTATCGAATTTCTGTAGCATTTCATTAGTATTTCCTGGCAAATATTAGATACACAGACCATATTTTTTACAAAATCCTCCCTCCCTATTTGCTTGACTTTCACAATAATACCACTAATCCCTCATCGTTTAAAATTCTCCAAAATGTAAAATTATGCATTTAGAACTAGAAGGATGACAGTGGTCTGTAAGTCTCACCCCACCTTCACTCTACTTTTTAGAGATGAGGAACCTGCAGAGGAAAGAGATAAAGAGACTTATCCAAGACTACATAGGCTCTAAAAGTAACAGAATTAGGATTTGGATGCAGGTCCTCTGATTCCATGTCCAATGCTGACCATGAATACTTTTCTTTGTTCTCTTCACTCTCATCTTATTTATAGAACCATAGAATCATAGATGTCATTATTGCTGTTTTAGACCTAGAAGTCAGTAGAAGATACTGAAAGTGTGGTTCATTTGTTTCCATAAATTGACCAGTTCTCTCCCAACTCAGTAGTGCTTCATCCCTCTACTTCAGGGGTTCCCCCACTAAAATCTGCTCCCCCAAAAGGTCTGGGATCTCTCACTTCCACATTAGTGTAAATTTAAGAAGAGATGAGATTTTCCTTTGGCTGCTTACAACAAAATTCATATATGTGACAACTGTTTGAACTCACAGAAGTTATAAGGGAGTAGGAAATGAATTCAATTTTAAAAAGTACAAAGAGATATTATGATAGAGTTGATCAAGGCAGTGGTTTGAAGGGTTAGAAACCTGGTTCTATTTTAGGGGTCAGTTTGGGGGCTTGGGTTCTGGTTCTAGATCAGGAATCAGGATGGAGGCTTGGAGGTTTGGTTTCTGTCCCAGTTCTAGTTAGAGATGGTTTCTTGTGATAAGTGTTGTCTTTGCATCACTATTATCTTTAAACTTTTGTGAATATGAGACTCTGAGTCTATTTTCTCATTTGTAAAGTGACAGTTATAATTAAAACATCTAATTTACCAAAAATGAATTTGTCTTTGTTTCACCAACATCTTGCATGGCACTTGGTGCTTAGCAAATATTTTTGTATATTAAATTGGATGAATAGTGATTCAGAAATTTTAAATAATTTCCCAGAAATCTGAATTAATAGATGAATTGGATCTAGCAATTATTCCCCATCACTGAATCTGGAAATTGGGGAGTTTGGCTTACAGGAGTTCTCAGTATTCTCCCAGTTTAGTGATTTTTTTATATATAGAGATAGATAGAGAGATGGAAGGAATTACAGAGGCTATTTATTACCATTCATCCATTTTTCAGTTGAGGAAACAGGTCAGGGAAAGCCAAGTAATTGATCCCAAATCACTCCTAGGGCCCTGGATCTAGAAATCAAAGGGGGTTTAGAGATCACCCAACTCCTCATTTTATTGAAAGGGGAGTTGAAGCCCACAGAGGAAAACTGACTTGAGCAATGTCATCCAAGTAATAAACATCAAAGACAGGATTTGAATTCTGCTCCTCTGATTCAAAAGATAGGGCTTTCCCCCCACCACCACCACCACTTAAGGTAAGTGACATAGAGGAAGAATAGATCCATTTCCTGATGTCCTATTTTCCATCTCCAGTTGGAAAAACTGAATCTGGGGTTAAGGTAGCTAAGGGACAGACCCCAACTTTTGCCTGCCTTGAATAACATAGGATTCTCATTCCCTTGGCTGCCAAGGGTTTTTTGTTTGACCTAACCGAGGATTACGGAGAGAGAACATTTAAGTAGCCACTTAGCTTTTCCAAGGAGTAGCTTAGTTCTAGTACTCCTTGGGGCACAGGAAGGTGATGATTATTATGTTTCCTGATCATTAACCATTTCAGTACATAATCTTCAGAAAGGGAAGAGGCAAGATGGCATCCAGAAATCAGTCAGTCTTAATTTTTCTGGAATTTGATAAGCACTCATCTTTTTTGTGAACTACTTTATAAACTTTGTCTCATTGGAGATTCACAACCATCTCATGGTGGAGGGGATCAGTTGCTTTAACTGTCAATCCCACTTTATAATGGAGAAACCAGAGGCTAAGTGGTATGCCTAGGGTTATAGTTAGTAGCAATCTTTAAAGGGAGGTATTTTAATTTTAATTAAATTTATTTTAATTAACTCCCATTTTATAAATGAGGAAAGTGAGGTTCAGAGACTTATTCAGATTCACAAAAATAGTATTAACCTGTTTGGGAGATGCTTCAGTCATCTACAATCTTTTACAGGTGAGAAAATTAAGAAGCCAAATTACAGTCAGAGTGTTTGAGATGGGAATGGAATTGGAGCTTTTCTGACTGAGTTTAGTGCTCCATCCACTTTGCTGACAAAAATTTTTCTTTCCCTCTAGGTTCTCAGATCATTGAGACACATTGCCTATAAAAATAATTGCTTATGTAGGGGCATATTGCATTAGAAAAACAAAATTCCTTTAAAATACTCTGGTTTTGTGAGACTACCCAAAGTGCCAAGTCGGTCTGGGGAATGGATAATGTTCAGAAAGTGCTTTGAAACTTGCACAAAGCACAATATGAATACAAACGTCATATTTGAATATGATAGAACTCAAAAGACCCTTGGAGATTAGCTCCAACCTTGTCCTTTCATGGGTTCTTAGAAATTGAGTTGTAAGGGATCTCAAAAGTTGTTTTGTCCAGTCCTCTCTTCCTACATGGGAGAAGGAGGTGCCCAGAAACAAGAAAGATTTCTCAAGACCATTGAGTTACAAAACTGGAAAAAAAAAGGGAAAATATCTATGGGCTGGAGAGGCTGTAATGTCACAGGAAGGGTGTTATTTTCACATTTCTGGTTATCTAGAGTTGTCAAAGGAAGTATAATTTAATCTCCACAGAGAGCTGTGAAACTTCCTAATGTTAAGAGAAAGTGATAAAAATATCAGATTTTTTTAAAAGCAACTATTTGAACACATTTATAAATGCTTACTATGAGCAAGGCACTCTGATGGGCATTATAGGCACAAAGATGAAAACAAAAGATAGTACCTGTCCTCAAAGGGTTTCTCATCTAATAAAAATAGAATCTACCTTCCAGGGTTGTTGTGAGAATCACATGAGATAAGAATTATAATGTGCTTAGCAATGCTTTATAATATTAGCTATTTAGTTTTATTTTTAAGCAACAGCAATCGCTTAAGCAATAAAGCAATGCTTTATTGGAGGATAACAGCAAAGGAATGACTAGCCAAAATGGTGACTGACTCTAAGTTTTACAAATGGGGGGAAGCATTATCAGGGCTATAATAAGCAGTTCCTGCACCCAGAGCATGTCCTAAATTTATTTGGGGTCAGCAGTGACTATAGGAGCATCACAAGATGGGAGGAAAACCAGTTATATCAGGGTAGGCACAGATTAGGAAAAAACCAGTAAAGCAATTTCCTATTTTAACTAATTATTTTTGTACCATTCATACCATTCTAATGCCTGACTATGTGGAACAAATGAAATGAGATCAAATCTGGATGTGAATTGCTAGAATTTGTTGGCCCTAACATTTGAACTATAGAACCACAGCTTGTTTTTACACTCCCCCTAGGGTTTATATATTCCAAAATTGCAACTAGGGAATGTTCTCCCAGCATTATAATTTATTTTATTAAAATGGAAATTAGGTTAAAAAGAAAAAGACTACCATCTTTAGAGAAGAGGAAAATATCCAGAAGTGTGCACATGGGATGTATTGGGACCTTAGCCCTGAGATCTAACTAGTTCAAAACCAAGGTTATTTTCACAAGGATTTGTTACCCAGGACTATTATGGAAGATGGTACCAGAAAGTTAAATCACCTTTTATCACTCCAGAATACTTTTATGTAGATGAAACTAGAATAAAATTTGCTTTAAAGGTGGTATTGAAGAGAGTGGAAGGGAGGAAGTCAGAAAAGGAGTAAATAAAGGATTTATATGGAAGAAATCAGAAATTTAAGAGTCAGAAGGATTCTCAGAGATCACATTATGCAACCTATAGTCTTATCAAAATTCCTTTCTGTAACAGACCCCCCAAAATGCCCATGAGGGGAGAAAATGCAAGGACAATCATTTTACAGCAGTTTTATGTACTAATAATATAAGAATCTAGAAATCACCTGGTGGCCTAATATTAGAAACTCTTTCCCTTTAGAAGGACACAGTATAACAGATGGTCTCACTGATATTACAACATCTTGCTTTCCTTGGATAAGACACCTTGTAGTTTTGTCTGAAAGTTTTTCTACAATGATAAAAATACTTGGTCTCTTTCCCTTGTCTCCTACTCTTGATGAGAATATATTTGACTATTTCAATAATAAATCCAACCATTTGCATTCCCAATACTCTCCATGAGGCTGATATCCATCTTTCTCTATCCTTCCCTCCTGTCCTTCCTTGAGAAATGCCTTGCTTGTCTATCCTAAGTTGGAAAAGAATGTTGCCGATTGGCTATGTATTCTAAGCAGGTCTAAAAGATTATAAATTCCAAAACTATAAAATACTATAAAAATAAATTCAAAGTTGTATCTTAGAAAGCTAAAGCTGCTATTCAGTGAGAATAGCTTTCCTTAGTATTCTAAGAAATAAATTTCTGCTTTCAGTTTAGCTTCCTATCTTTAACCCAGTCATCGACTCTTGATAATAGAAATTATGATAGCTAGTATTGATTTAGCACTTGCTAGATGTTACAACTATTATCTATTTTTCTCCTTACAACATCTCTGAGA
Source organism: Macrotis lagotis (assembly GCF_037893015.1). Classification (NCBI taxonomy): domain Eukaryota; kingdom Metazoa; phylum Chordata; class Mammalia; order Peramelemorphia; family Peramelidae; genus Macrotis; species Macrotis lagotis. The sequence continues at coordinate 170,495,900 of NC_133665.1, forward strand.
GACAGGTGCTAATTTTACTTCCAATTTACAGATAAAGAAACTGAGGCAAACGAAAGTTAAGTAACTTGACTATGGTCACGTTGCTAGGAAGTATCTGAGGCTACATCTGAACTAAAAACTTCCTGACTCCTAGCCCAGTGAACTATCTATCATGCCACATAGCTTCTCCTTTGATGATAGATAAACTCACAACGAGTTCAAGAGAATTATCTCCTATATGTACAAAAATATTTCTTGCAGCTCTCTTTTGGATGCAAAAGAATTGGGAATGAACAAGTCATGGCATATGGTTATAATATATGGTTATATAATATGGAATATTACTAAACTACAAGGAATGATGAGCAGGCAGATTTCAAAAAATCTGGAAAGTTATATGAACTGATGCAAAGTGAAGTGAGCAGAACCAGAACATTGCACAAAAATAGCAAGATTGTACAATGAATGACTGTGAATGACTAAACTAGTTTCAGTAATACTATAATCCAAGTAAGTCCCAAAGGACTCATGCTGATAAAATGCTATCCAACTCCAGAGAAAGAACTGACAGCATCTGAATGCAGATTAAAGTGTATGATGTTTCACTTTTTTGTATTTTTTTTTTATGTTTTCCCCCTTTGGTTCTGTTTCTTCTACTGAACTGGTAATATTTTTGCATTATTGAACATATTAAATTGTTTGCTGTCTCAGGGAAGGGGCAGATGATGGAGGAATAGAGAAAATTTGGAATGTAATTTTTTTAAAAGAAGATTTAAAATTGTTTTTATATGTTATTGAGGAAGTGAAATGTTATTAAAAATAATAACAAAATTGACCCCCCAAAAGAATTCCTTTACACTTACCACCTTGCAGATAATCCAAAGTACTTTCAGGAAGTTCTCATTGATAGGAACTTTCCCTCTCAAATTTGTTTCTATTGCTTCTGGTTCTGTTCTCTGGAGCTAAATAGGACAATAGAAATTCCTCCTTCACATGGCAGCCACTATAATACTCAAATCTTTGAGGTTCCATGTCCTCTCTGTGTTTTCTCTTCTCCAAGCTAATCATCTCATTTCTTTCCATAGATATTCAAATGATGTGACCTAGAGGTCCTTTACTATCTTTAAAGAATATAGAGACTCAAACAATAAATTAAACAACTAAGGAAATCATTGTATTAATTCATTCTCATCTTTTAGCACACTCAACTTGTATTTGGGATGAATTGGACTCAAATTCTGCCTTTAGTCCTTATTAACTACGTCACCATAGACAAATTACATCATCACACTGAGTCTAAGTTCCCTCTTCATTGAAAAAGAGTGTAAAACTATAGTACCTACCAGACAAATTTTTTTGTGAGGCTCAAAGAAGGTCCTGTACATATTCTGCCTATCTTATTATTTTTGTTATAAGACTTCACAATGGCTCCAACTCTAAATCTTGGTCAAGTTGGTGACAAATGAGACTGCATATTTTTAAAGGGTCCAGTTGGTAATTTGAGTATTAAGATTATAATAATGATCTCAGCTATCTGTTGGAATATAAAATTCTTCATGGTAGGCATTGTTTCACTTTTGTCTTTATATCCTAAGTCCTTGGTCACAGTAAGTGCTTAAGAAGTGATTAATTATTAATTGATTGACATTTTCATGGAGAAGATGGAGAAGTCAGGTAGATGATAGTACATTTGGTAGATTAAGACCTATCCAATTGACTACTAAAGGGTAATGGTACAGTAGGGTCCTATCCTTGATTTTGTTCTTGGACTGTGTGATATAGCTGAAGCACTGTGGTCAATTCTAGACTCTGCCTTTTAGGATTGGCATTGGGAACATGTCAAATGTTGATAGAAGGATGGCCCCAAATGTGACTCTCTCATTCTTTCTCTTGGATCCATCATCTCTCTATCACGAAGTGGATAACAAAGTTCAACAGTATTCCTCTGGGATCGTGATGGGTCATAACATGCTTCAGATTCCTTTAGTCTTTCAACCCTCAAATCTAACCTCTTTAAAGCATTATGAGAAAATATATATATACTTTGTATCTGCAAACAATGAAACCTATCATTTCTTGGTCAATTCATACCAGGATCCTTTTAGTGAACAACAAATACAATTTCAATAAATTTATCTCATGAAGGAAAATTATTGTTCTGCCACCAAATGTTTTTCTAAGAATTAATATATTCAGCATCAAAATGAATGCTATCTCCCTCCCCAAAATGAGAATAGAGAGATTTTATGCCTTATTATAAGACAACTATAATCATTTGGAGGTTTGGGGGGGTTCAACTTCTAATGTCAGAAACCTAAAAATTTTAGGATGTTAAAGAATGGATTGAGTCATTTAAACATCTTCAAACACAATAAGCTTTAGGAACCTAACTGAATTCTGATCATTTCATTCTTGGCACATCCTGTACCATCATGAGATCTGGCAAAGTGGTTAGAAGATTGACCTCAGAGGCAGGCTGAACTGAGTTTGAGGTCTGTCTCAAATTCGGTCAGCTTGACTGTGGAATTTGTGGACAAATACTTAAACTTTTATTACCTCAGGCAACTTTCCAAAATTATAGGGTGTAGAGAAGATGCTGACCTACAATATTAAGAGGTTTTTTTCTTCACTGAAAATGTCCAACACCAATATAGTGATGAGTAGAGTTTGGTTTGTTTCCTAGTTTGTTTAAGTTCGCATCCTAGATCAGTACTGCATAACCCTGGCTCCCAATTCTTTTGTCTGTTAAGTGAAAGGCCTAGAACTCAGGACTTCTAAGGTTGTCTTTAGAACCTAATCTATGATCCATTGAAGGATCTCTGAGTCTTTAAGCAAACTATATAGAAAAAGTAAAGTTAGAAATTATTTAGTGAACTTGGGCTATAAGGATGATCAAAGAGGCAAAAAGATAATCACTGCCCTCAAGGAGCTCATATCTAAAGGAGGAAGACAAAAAATAAACAAATATATACAATCCAGCTGTATACAGGATAAATCAGAATTCATCATCATCATCATCATCATCATCATCATATATAAGAATTTTTTCCTTGAGGGATTCCAACTCTTCTCTCAGAAGAACACAAGTTCTTTGAGGGAAAGCATGATTTAGAATTTAGCCTTTATAGTAACAGGAGGAAGACACTAAAATCAAGAAAGCTTGAGAAAGGGTTCTTATAATTGAGAATTTATTAGGGACTTGAATAATTTCAGATGGCAGAATTGGAGTGGAGGTGGGGAGCATTCCAGGCAGGATAAGGACATCCAGAGAAAAATGCCCAAAGATGATCAAAGAAAAGATGGAGAACATTATGAAATACGATTATTTCAATGACTTTAAAATTGAAGATTTTGCACAAATAAAACTAGTACAAGCAAGATTAGAAGGAATTCAGAAAGTTGGGAAACAATTTTTACAGTCAGTGTTTCTCATGGAGGCCTCATTTCTAAAATATAGAGAGAACTGAGTCAAAGTTTGAGGAACAGCAAGGAGGAAAATATCATGGGATAGTAGAGTATATGGTGATGTGAGAAGTTTGAGAAGACTGAGAAGGGATGAAGGGAACAAGGCCTTGAATAATAAGTAAAAGATCTTGTCCAAACATACTTTTAACTCATGATTTTGACTTCACTTTATTTTTTGTAAATGAAAACAAAGAAAGCAAGAGATGCTATTGTGGTAACTAAGTCATATGTACAATTATAATCATATACACATTTATCTGTATATATATATATATATATATATATATCTGCATATATATTTATGAAAATGAGATTGTCAGAGGCCAATAATAGTTTATTTGAGTTCTGAGTGATGGGAAGAAGACAAGAGAGAGAAAAAATTGTGTGTGATTTTTCTTGAATTGATTTCCATAGTCTATATGATTCTACTGAGCGAATATTTGTAAATCTCTTATACAGTGCTTATACTAATAAATTAATAAATTCTTTCTTACTGAAGGAAAAGTAAAGCAGTAATGGGAAAGATAGGTTCATTATATGGTTTGTTCTAGTCCCAGGAAAGCTTGGTTGCTCTCTAAGACCAAAAATGGAGAAACAACTTCTTTAGAGTGGAAAGAGAAGAGGGAATGTCACTATTTGTAAAGGATTCTCACCAAGATAGTGCTGGTGACTCACTGAATTTATGTTCTATATAAAGCCAGAACAAAATCTGATCTAGAAACAAATTATCTGGGGAATTCCAACTACCCCTCCCCATTGTATATGCCATGTCCCCACACAAACATACACAGAAACACAGAGTAGCATATTTCTAGGCACAATTCTTGAAATTGCCATTAGAAAATACCAAGATTCCATCACACATTTTCTCTTTCATCTGATTACCATTCTCTTACTCCTGTCAAATATGTATTTCTATGCTAATAGTACTGTTCATATGGCCTCTGTCAAAACATTCCCAGTCTATGGTGCTAATCATGGAATAAATTAATGTCTTGCTATGATTTGTTGATAACTCAAAGTGGAGGAAACTGTTTCTAATTTCCCTTTATCAAGCAACAGTGACCCTTGATTTCAATTTTGCTTACTAAAATCAAGTGTGCATGATCTCTTTTTTAATCATTTTTATTATTTTGTGATATTTTATTAATATGTATAGCAAGTTTTATCATATTGACTTTTAGAGGAAAGAATCCTCAATTCCAGCCATCACTGCTCCCAATAAAGTTAGTATGGGACTGCAGATTGGGATCCATCTATGCCACTCCCTACTGTGCTATCTTCTCTATATCTCCCCAAAAATAACCACAAGGGGGCTCTCCAAGGTGCTTGAGACCTGATTTACTTTCTCTTGATAAATCAGGCATTCTGATAATACTAGTCATTCTCATTTTTGCTCCTATCTTTCTTTGATTGTATCTATACCCTAGTTGTCTTGTCCGATTAATTTTTCATAAAGGATACTTCTTCACATGCTTCTCCATGGACCTTTGGGTGATTGTCAAGTCTATTCTTCAGAGATTGCAGTGCTCTGTGGCTCATAGCTATACAACAACTTTTAAAAAAATCATTCTATCAGTATACAAGGGGTAATTATAAAGATATTAATTTCATATTCTTAACAATGTCAATAACTTTTAAAAATAAGTAATTAAAAGTAAAGTCTAAAAATATTTGGTATTTAGTTATAAAACCTTATAAGGCACTCATCACAGAGTGATATGCGTTGAGTCAATTAATACATTTACATTTATATTCAAAGAATTCTGTAAAAGAAAAAAAGCTATTGACTAGGAAGCAGACAATTCCAGAATTTGTCAAAGGACTGTGGAAAAGAATAGGAAATTCATTTAGTCCAAATCCTCCTTTAGCATCCATCATTACTTTATAGAGTTAGAAATAATAATAAAATTTAGCTGAAGAGCAAAAGATCAAAAATAAAAGGGAATTAATGGAAAGATGCAGAGGAAGGGGCTCTATCCCTTCTAAATCTAAAACTATATTATAAAGCAGCAGTTATCCAAACTAGTTGGTACTAAAAAAGAAAGTGATGGATCAGTGGGAAAGGTTAGGTTTATAAGACACAGCATACTAATCTAGTATCTGATAAATTCAAAGCTTTCCAGGAAAAGAACTCATTATTTGACAAACTGCTGGGAAAACTGAAAAATAGTCTTATAGAAACTAGGCGCAGACCATCATCTTACACCATATACAAAGAAAAGCTCCACAACTGTATATGATTTAAACATAAAGGTTGATATCATAAGCCATTTAGAAGAGCAAGGAATCATTTACCTGTCAGATTTATGGAGAGAAGGAAATTTATTTATTTTAGGGGGGCTGGCAAGGAAATAGGGTTAAATGACTTGTCCAAGGCCACACAGCTAGGTAATTATTAGGTCTGAGGTTGGATTTGAACTCAGGTCCTCTGACTCCAGGGCCAGTGCTGTATTCATTGTGCCACCTAGCTGCCCCCCAAGAAAGGAAATTTATGATCAAAGAAGAGATATAGAACATTATGAAATGCAAAAAGCATCATTTCAATTACATTAAATTGAAATTTTTACACAAACAAAACACTACAACCAAGAAGGAATAAAGGAAACTGGGAAACAATTTTACAGTCAGTGCTTATGATAAAGGCCTCATTTCTAAAATATATAGAGAACTGAGTCAAATTTATCAGAATATAATTCATTTCCCAAATGATTAAATAGAGAAATGAAATGAACGGGCTATTCTCAGATGAAGAAATTAAAACTATCTATAGTCATATTAAAAATAACTACTAGAGAATAGTAAATTAAAACAATTATCACCACACACCTATTAGATTGGCTAATATGATAGAAAAGGGAAATGATAAGTGTTGGAGGGATGGGGGAAAACTGGGACACTAATGCACTGTCCAACTGAGAACTGATCCAATCATTCTGTATTCCAGAGATCCCCCAAAATGGAAAAAGACCAATATGTACAAGAATATATTCCTAAGAACTCTTTTTTGTGGTAGCAAATAATAGAAAATTGGGGGATGTCCATCAATTGGGAAGTAACTGAATAAGTTGTGGCATATGACTTTAATGGAATATTATTGTTTTATTAAAAAAATGAACAGACAACTTTCAAAAGAAACCTAGAAAGCCTTACATGAAGTGATGCAGAGTGAAGTGATCAGAACCAGGAGTACATTGTGTCCCTTAATAGTAACACTGTATGATGATACAGCAATCAAAGCAGTTCCAAAAGACCTGTGATAAAAATGCCAACTACAGGCAGAGAAAGAACTAGGCATGTGGATCAACGCACACTATTTTACTTTTTAATTTTTTTTTTTACTTTTCCCTTCTCATGCTTCTTTGCTTTTTGTTTGATTCTTCTTTCACTGTGTGACCAGTATGGAAATATGTATAACTACTGTACATGTAATAAGAAAAAAGAAAATCTATCATTGCCATAACATATTCAATATATATATAATTTATTTTTAAGCTTGAAGATCTCCAATAAAGGGAACCTATCTACTTTTTTTTAATTTATTTTTTTATTCTCATTTTGTACAAATGGTTTTTTTTTACATTAATAAAATATTCTTGTTTACAAGTAAACAAAATACCCCTCCTCCTCCCCCATGAATATAGATAGACTTGTTTGGGCGAAAAAAGTAAAGGGGAGAGGAAAAAAATTAAAATAAAAAAATAATAATAGTAATAATTGTAGGTATGGCCAGGTGGCACAATGCACGAAGCAACAGCCCTGGAGCCACGAACACCCGAGTCCACATCCAGCCTCTAAACCCAACAATCACCCAACCGTGTGACATGCAAGCCACCCGATCCCCACTGCCCTGCAAAAACCAAAAAGAAAAAAGAAAGGAAAAAAAAGACCCAAAATAAAATAAAATAGTAATAATAGTAGGGGTGGCTGGGTGACAGACAGAGCATTGACCCTTGAGCCAGGAGCACCTGGGTCCAAATCCGGCCCCAGACACCCAAAGATCACCCCGCTATGTGGCCCCAGGCAGGCCATCCAGCCCTACTTGCCCTGCACCCTCCTCCAAATAATCATAACAAAAAATGTGCTTGAGTCTTTGTTCCAACACCAACAACTCTGTCATGGGTGGATCTCAATCTTTATGATAAGTCCATCACAAAACTTATTTCCATATTTTTTCACCATTGCCATTGCTGATCGCAACTCCCTCCTTTCTTATTTCTCCACTACCATGTACTCTATTTTCTCTCTCCTTTCACTCTGACTCTGCTGTAGGGTCGCTGAGCGGCACAGCAGACAGATCCCTGGTCCCGGGGGCCAAGAAGCCCTGAGCCCCCCATACCACCCCTTAGGCCCAGAATCCACCTGGCCCTGTGGTCCTGGGCAGGCCTTCCATTCCCAGCCCCTTGCAAGAAGTAAGAAAGAAAATGTGTTATGTCTGACCACTTTCCCCCCATGGTCCATCCTCTCCTCCTTTATTCACATCCCCACCCCTTCCCCCTGCTCCCCCCTCCTTCTTACTCCAGATGTCTATACCCCATTGAGTATATTTGCTGTTTCCTCTCCTAGCCATCTCTGATGAGAGCAAAGGTTCCCTCATTCCCCCTTGCCTCCCCCCTTCCATATCATTGCAATAGCTCATTGTAATAAAAAAAAAATCTTATGTGAAATATCTTGGACTATTCCCCCTCTCCTTTTTCTTTCTCCCATTCCATTTCCCTTTTTTTTCTATTGACTCCATTTTTACACCATATTTTATCTTCAAATTCAGCTTTCTCCTGTGCTTCAACTATAAAAGCTCTCTCTACCTGCTCTATTAACTGAGAAGGTTCATATGAGTATTATCAGTGTCATTTTTCTATGCAGGAATACATGCAGTTCATCCTCATTAAGTCCCTCATATTTCCCCCCTCTCCTCCAATCTCCATGCTTCACCTGGGTCCTGTATCTGAAGATCAAACCTTCTGTTCAGCTCTGGCCATTCCAAAAGGAACCTTTGAAATTCCCCTGGTTCATTGAAAGTCCATCTTTTTTCCTGGAAGAGGACATTCAGCCTTTCTGGGTAGTTCATTCTTGGCTGCATTCTAAGCTCTTTTACCTTCCGGTATATTGTATTCCAAGCCCTACGAGCTTCCAATGTAGCTGCTGCTAAGTCCTGTGTGATCCTGACTGCAGCTCCACGATATTTGAACTGTGTCCTTCTGGCTGCTTGTAATATTTTCTCTCTGACTTGGGAGTTCTGGAACTTGGCTATAATATTCCTAGGGGTTGGTTTTTTGGGATCTCTTTCTCTGGGGGATCGGTGGATTCTCTACATTTCTATTTTGCCCTCTGCTTTTAGAATATCAGGGCAATTTTCTTGTAGTAATTCTTTGAAAATAATGTCAAGGCTCTTTTCCTGATCATGACATTCAGGTATTCCAATAATTTTTAAATTATCTTTCCTAAGTCTGTTTTCCATATCAGTTGTTTTTTCAATGAGATATTTCACATTTTCTTCTAATTTTTCATTTTTTTGGTTTTGAAGTATTGATTCCTGATTTCTGTTAAATTCATCAATCTCCCTGAATTCTATTCTTTGTCTGAAGGATGTGTTCTCCTCAGAGAGTTTTCTTATCTCTTTTTCCATCTGGCCAATTTTGCTTTTTAAAGCATTCTTCTCCTCAATAACTTTTTGAACTGTTTTATCCATTTGACCTAAGCTGGTTTTTAGCATGCTATTTTCTTCAGCATTTTTTTGGATTTCCTTGACTAAGCTGCTGACTTCATTTTCATGTTTTTCCTGCATCTCTCTCCTTTCTTTTCCCAGTTTTTCTTCCAACTCCCTCATTTGATTTTCAAAGTCTTTTCCTGAGCCCAATTTCTGTTTTTCTTGGAGTCTTTAGATGCAGGAGCTTGTGTTTCCTCATCTTCAGATTGAGTATTTTGGTCCTTCTTGGGCTCATTTGCAAAATATTTCTCAATAGTCTTCTTTTTGTTTCTCTGCTTGCTCATTTTCCCAGCCTGGGCCTGGTTTGGGGTGTTTCTTGAGCTTTTGGGACACTCCCACAAGGGTCTCAGTGTGTGCGGCTCTGTCCTCCCTCCTGGTCTGTGAATGACCATAAGCGCCCCCCTCTGCCAAGGGGCTGATGTGGGGGGGGGGGCTGCTGTTCTATGGGGGGGCCTAGACCGTGATCAGGATCTGAATGTGGTCAGAGCCCCAGAGTCCTGTTCCAGGGGCAGAGGACAGAGCTCTGCAGTCTCTCTTCACTCCCCTCCCTCAGCTCCATGGGCTCATGACCTGGGGGCTCCTGCTTACCAGCTCAGCCAGCTTCTGTTTCCTGGATCAGGGCTGGGGAAAGAAGATGCCGCTTGCTGTGTACCCTGAGGGCTGGGCTCCACGTGCTTGCTCTGGCAGAGGTCCCCTGCTGTTCTCCCACTTTGTGGCCGGTGCTCCTCGGGGTGCAGCTCAGGAGACTCCCCCGCTGCTGTGAGCTGAGACCCCCAGTGCCCTGGGGCTGCCTCCGGGAGGCTGAGGTTCTTTGGCTCTGGTGGGCCACCCCTCTGGCGGGCCACCCCTCCAACCCCAGGGAGCAGAGCCTTTCTGCTCTTTTCCCGGTTACCTTGAGTAGGAGAACTGCCTCACTGGGTCCCTTTGTGGGTTCTGTCTCTCCAAAGTTTAGTTAGAGTCCTTAGCTGATGAATTTTATCAGAGAGCTCCTAAGACTCGATCCCTTCTTGTCGCCATCTTGGCTCCGCCCCCCCCCCCCCCCCCCGAAGTGCAAACCTATCTACTTTTGCTAGCAGTCTATTACACTTTAACATTGTTTGTTCCTTGTCCTATTCTTATATTTGCATGGTATGAGACACTAAGGTTCCAGAGAAAAATCATTTGAAGAATCCAGATGAAATGATCTCTAAAGTTCTTTCCAAGTTTTATAAGATCCAAATATTTGCTTCTGGAATTTGAAACAGTAACTAACTACTGACTCAATCCTCACCTTCAAATATTTAAGAACAAATGTACTAAAATCTAAAGCATATAAAATTAAAGCTCAGTATCTACTCCTTTAAATTCTGAGTTTAACTCTTTCTGTCTGGTAGTAATTAATTCCTTCTTCCCTTGTTTAGAACTAGACCGAAGGACTCAGAAAGAAATCCAGTTCATGTGCATTTCAAGATAACATCTTCATGATATCTTTGGTCCTCTTTGAAAATGAGGGATGAACAATTCAACAAGTTATGACCCAGCCTGAGCCTGAAAATCTGTAATTAAAAGGCAAATCATTAATTTGCAAGGATACCTTGTTCTACCTTGGGGGGGGCTAAATTTGCATTTTTCAACACCTAATCTTGGTTCCTATTTCTACCCTCTAAGGGTAAAAAGAACAATTTTAACCCATCTTCTAGGCTCGAGTCCTTCAAATACTTAAAGACAATTATCATATCTACACTAAGCCCTTTCATCTCCAGATTTAACATTCCTAGATGCTTTAGCTAATTCCCAAATATCATGAATATAAGATCCTCTACCACCTTGATTGTTTTCCTTAGGCTCTACTCCCGATTATTAGTATCCTGACTAAATCACGGTACCCCAAACTGAACATAGCACTCAAATAGGTTCCGAGTAGAGTACAGAATTAAGGGATCACCAAGTAATAAAGAGGTCAGCTACATGTATGGGGTTTCATTAAATAATTTTAGTAATGTAATTCTCTTCTAAAATGATCACTTTCCCCCCTTACAAACAAGTATGCAAAAGGATCCTGAGCCAATTAAATCTTTTGTCCAAAGTTGAAATTTTCCTCCTAAGATAGCAAGATCAATGGAAAGAGCAATAGATTTTGAGTCAGATGACCTGTATTCAAATCCTGCCTTTGCCACTTATCACTTCTTCTTTCAGCTCTCAATGCTCTAATTTGTTTATTTTGTTTTTTATTAAAGACTACAAGGAAAAAGGTTACAGGGGGCGGCTAGGTGGCGCAGTGGATAGAGCACCGGCCCTGGAGTCAGGAGTACCTGAGTTCAAATCTGGTCTCAGACACTTAATAATGACCTAGCTGTGTGGTCTTGGGCAAGCCACTTAACCCCATTGCCTTGCAAAAACTTAAAAAAAAGTTACAGAATCATTGATTTAGAACAGGAAGGCATCACAGGAGTCAACTTGTCCAACCCACTCATACATCCATGTATTTATACACACACACACACAAACACATATACATATATATATATATATATGCACATACTTGAAGATAAATGTTTTGTACCTTATTCATTGTAAAATAAAAGGAAGCAATGAACCTTTGACTTCCATAATTCAAAACACTAATCCTAATTTCCTCTATTAAAAGAAATTGGTGGTAATAATATATGTACTTCTCATATTAGTTGAATGTTGTGAAGAAAGCTATATGTCAACCCTAAAATACTATATATAAATATTTGCTAGATATACATTCACAACAAATATAGGAGTAGGGACTAGACTTGGGATTTCATTGTTTTAAGAGAAACCCTTCTACATAAGTATATTAGCATCTTCTCTGCAAGTTGCAAAGCATTTAAATGTGAAGTGACTTGGTTAGGGTCACATGGTCAGTATGTGCCAGAAAAAGACCATGAACACAAGCCTTTCTAGCTTTAAGACTGGCTTTCCAATTACTATGTTCAGTAAGTATAATAACTTAATTTATTCTACAAAGGATGGTCCTCAAAAGTTACAACTTGAACACTCCACAGGAGCCAATCTGACAGTTCTCTCTATTGTATCTTTGATATGACATAGTTTTAGCTGCTTAGACAACACAGTATGGAGAAATGCATATTTCTAAACCCTTATATGAAGAAAGAATTGAGAATGATGATTTTTATACCTCTATATTCTTTCTATGAAAAGAAACTATCCTCTGAGTGTTTAAAAATTATATGCAGTTCATTTTGTTATAGAGTAAAGCATGAAAAAATACTAGGCATTTGTATTTTTATCTATAAATACAGATCCAAAAATGCCAGTGTCAAAGATTTTCAAATCTACTACAATCCAGGATTATTATGACATAGGAAGCTATGGGTTTTTCTGATGCAGGGTTAACAGCTTTTACAAAACTGTGAGGAGCTCAGTCCCACTTGTATGACATTATGTACAGGCAGACCCTAAATTGCAGATGGTTGCGTTCCAAAAGTTCCTTTTTAAGCTGTCTGTTTTATAACTCAAAATGAATTTCCCTATAAATCAGTATCACATATGGTGCTTAGGACTATAGGTCAGCCCATAAAAGTTTCAAAATATACCTTAAGTGAAAGACTGTTCTAACAATAATGGATATTGGCCAATGAAGAGGAAATGATTTCTGGAGGAGGAAGTATGGAAACCTAAGAAGGAAACTTTTTCATTTATAATAGATTAGAAAAATGGCCTAGAAAGTGGTGATAATGATGATGAAGATTGTCCTTTATTTATTTTCATTTTTTGAAGGCAATAGAGTTAAGTGACTTGCACAAGTATCAAGTATTTGAGACAGAATTTGAACTCTGGTACTTCCTGGCATTCTATTCATTGGGCCATCCCATCTAGGTGTCCTAAGGTAACCATGACTTAGAGACACTTAAATTCAATGTTTTAAAAAAAGAATTTTTAGTTTCTCAAAGCCTAAGACTCTACAAAAGTTGGCTCAAGAAGGCTAGCAAGCCTCATTTTCCAAGAGAATATAAACTTCTTGAAACTATCAATTATCTCACTTCTGTCTTTGTATCTCCCATGCCTAATACACTGCCTGGCATAAAATGAAAGTTTATTAATGGATTGGTTTGAAGAACTAAATTCTGATAACACAAACACAGATGATTCCAAAGTCACAATCTTTCTGGTACTCAGTTTTCTCATCTATAAAATGAAAGCATTGGACAAGATGGTTTTTGATATCTCTCTCAGTTATCCATTTTTGTTCCTAAGAAATTATGATTCTAGTAAGGAAGAAATGAGGAAAATGTTGAATGGGACCAATGTGACTACACAGGAAACTGTGTAGTGACCTACATAAATTTTAAGAAGACAGATGCAGAATACAAAGTCAATGATAGGTCATTGAAAATGAACACAGAAACACATCATGGTTCTGTAAGAATATTAAGAGTACAAAAAAGCCATAATTAATTAAGGCTTTTCATTAATGGAGAGGACAGTATTTTAGGGGGCAAGAAGAGGAGAGAAAATATTAGTCTACTTTGCTGCTTGGCATCAGTGAGAGAATCTTAACAAATATTATAGAGGGCATAGATAGTTAATGATTATTTCTTTTTTTTTTCCTTTCACCAAAGTGATTCACCAAAGTGAATCAATGTTGGATTAAAGAGTATAGAGCAAAAAAAAAGCTTAACAGACTAGAATAAGTGAGATATTGAGATAGCATACGTCTGTCCTTAATGACTGAGAATCCAAGGCACAAATAAACTACATTGCAGAGGAAGATGAAATCTCATATAGTCAATCCCAGTACAAAAGTAAATAGAGTAGTATGCATTTACATACACTTGAGAGAAAAGTTTGAGTTAGGTGACCTTGGGTATTTCTGCCCACATCAGATGCTGGAGACAAAGATTAAAATAAAACAGGAGTATCTCTGAGTGAGTGTTGAGTGCACTCAAGAAGAGGGTTCCAAACCAGTCCCTAACACTAGCTATGAGACCACATCAAGTTAATAGCATTTCTGGGACTCAGTTTCCATATATATTATATATATATATATATACATATATATATATATAAAGTGAGAATGTTGGATGGAGACAAGGTCCCTTCCAGCTCTAAGTTTATTATCACATAAATGCTTCTGTCTAAAGAAGTAATCTGTTTCCCCCATGATTGTTATTGGTCACCTGTACTTATACTTCCTAGTTTCCTAAGACCTTTATTCTAAGTTAATTGATAGACCCCATTGTATTCTCAATTTTCTTCACTTCAGTGGAAACCTCCAGATGACACAGTAGGCAGAAATGCTGGACCAAGAGTCTAAAAGAGTTGAGTTCATTTCTGATTCCAAACACTAGTTATATAACTCTTAGCAAATGCATGAAACTCATTCTGACTCAGTTTGTTGAACTATATAATGGAATAGTAAATAGCATTTGCCCATAACATTGTTATGAGAATTAAATGAGAAACATCTGTAAAATGCTTAACACTTTGCCTGACACAATGAGTAGGTGTTTAAGAGATAGAGAGTTGATAGAAGCATAGAATTTGTAGTCAGAAGATCTGGGTTCAAATCCAATTTCTACATGATTATGAGGTCACTTAAACTTTCTAGACTTCAGTTTGTCACCTGTGAAAAGAGAGTATTGGACAAGATAACCTCAAAGATCCTTTTGAGCTCTAAAACTGGGATTTATCATCTTATACTCAGTTCAGCAAGCATTTGTTAAGTGTCTATAAAATGCTAGGCCCTGGAGATGCAAAGAGCATTCCCTATGCTCAGGTTGCTTACATTTCGGGGAGTCAAATGATGGGGGGAAGGACATCATCAATAAATGAGTGAACACAACATTTAAAGGCAATCAATAAACATTTATTAGGGGCCAACTGCATGCAAGCCATTGTAGTAAGCATTGGAAGTTTCAACATAAAATAAAACATTGTTCCTGTTCTCAGGGAACTCATGGTCTAATGAGGGAGCCAACATACAAACATTTATATATGAACAAGATATAAACATGTCACATCAAGGAAATCATAAGTAACTATAGAACACTAAATGGGAAGCCAGAAAAGGACTTGTGAAGACAGTTGCAGTTCCTATAAGCCAAGCTGTGAAGAGGATTTAACCTTCAAGAGAGAAGGATGCCAATGTAGCCTATGAAAAAAGTCTAGGAGTAGAAAATAGAATAGTGTGAATGAGGATCTCATGTAGTGGGTCTCTGAAGAGGGTATGTGTCACAATAAAGTTCATGAGATTTACTTGCAATAGGAAGTTTAGCTACAATTTTATGCCTTCTTAAAAGTTTTGGACTTTTAAAAAATAATTTTGTAAAACATATATGCACAATTTTTGATGTTTTTGATTTTAAAAAATGATAGCCCAGAAATCATCTTCCCTAGGGATGTAGGAAATCTGGGACACTAATGCATTGTTGGTGGAGTTGTGAACTGCTCCAACCTTGTTGGAGAGCAATTTGGAATTATGCCCAAAGGGCAATAAAAATGTACATACCCCTGATCCAGCAAATCTTCTACTAGGTCTATACCCTGAAGTGATTATGAAAAATGGTAAAAACATCAGTTGTACAAAAATACAGCAGCTCTGTTTGTGGTGGCAAAGAAATGGAAATCGAGTGAATGTCCATCAGTTGGGGAATGGCTGAACAAATTGTGGTATATGTATGTTTGGGAAAACTATTGTTCTATTAGAAACCAGGAGGGATGGGAATTCAGAGAAGCCTGGAAGGATTTGCATGAACTGATGTTGGATGGGCTGAGCAGAACCAGAAGACCATTGTACACCCTAATAGCAACATGGGGATGATGATCAACCTTAATGGACTTATTTGTTTCATCAGGACAATTTTAGGGTATCTGTGACAGAGAAATACTATTTGTATCCAGAGAAAGAACTGTGGAATTTAAACAAAGGCCAAAGGCAATTACCTTCAATTAAAAAAAAAGTTGTCTTATGTACTACATAATTTTGCTATCTCTAATATTTTATTTTTTCCTCAAGGATATGATTTTTCTCTCCACACATTCAATTATCAAGGGAATGTTAAGATTATCATATTGTCTTCTGTGACGGGGGGGAGGGAGGGAAGAGGGGTGGGGGAACTGAAAAATTCAAAACATTACAAAAATGATAGATATAAACTATTAGTGTATATAATTGGAAAACAAATAAAATATTTATATAATAAAAAAATCTTCCTGAATCAGAAAAAGTTTTATGATCACATTATCCTATTAAATTTATTTTGTTTATTATTTTAAAAGGAAGGGAAAAGTGGAAACTGAGAGGACCAGTTTGGAATGTAGGAAGCAAAGAAAGTCAAGAAAGGCATTTTATATAATGGTAAGGGTGTGGGTCTGTGGGAAAGGATAAGTAATAGTTGGAATTGCAAAGGGCACTAGAATTGGATTCAGAGATGGGTTCAAACTTTGACTCTCACTATTGGTTCAACCTTGACTAAATGATTTAAACTTTCTCTGTCTCAGTTTTCTCAACCTGTCAAATAGAGGTGTTGGACTAGAGATTTAAAGTTTGTTCTAGTACCAGAACTACAATGCTGTATAATTCTGTAATCACCCTTACCAGTGAAAATTGAACTGTGAACTCATGTTCATGATTAGGCTATCTCCAAACAACAGTTATAAAGTGAACTATGAATCTGCGTAAGGGCTTATAGTGTTTATTCTGAGAATTGTAGTTATGGAAACTCTTGGCCCTTAGCATAAATACCTGTCAAAATAGTCAGAAGGTCCAGAACAGATCATTGTGATGAACTAGGCTGTCAATTGAAGAATTACTTAGCAACAAAATATGAATGGGGAAAATATAGAATGCAAGCCCAGAGATGAGCAACAATATGACAAAGCAACAGTGATAGTTAGCATTCATGTTGTACTTTTAGTTTTGCAAAGAACTTTATATGTATCTTATTTTATTCTTACAACAAACTGTAAAGGTATGTGCTTTTATTATTTTATTATTTCCATTTTATGGGGAAATTGAGATAGTAAAAGTTCACACAGCTAGTAACTGTCTGAGCCTACATTTGAACTTGGTTCTACCTGACTATAGCTCCATCTATAGCTCCATTCAATGTTCCACCTAGATGGAGAAGTCAATGCAGGGTGATCTATCAACTAATCTAAGGAGAAGCTAAGAAGAGACAAGCACTATGGAGAGTTGGTAGGGACTGCAAACTATGGAAAGTGTGGTATATGTTGAAAGAATGTACAATGAAGGATATTGAAAGACCTAGACTGGAATCTTTGTACTGCTACTCCCTAGTTGGGTGACCTAGTGTAAATCCCATCTTTGAGTCTCAGTCAACCATCTGTAAAAGGAGGATAACAATACTTGTAATATTTATCTCATGTATTTTTAAGTAAAAGAATTCATAAACTACAAAGTAGTCTATAAATATAAATTATTCTGGCTTTCATTTTTAAACCTATTCTTCACACCTTTTTTATGAAAACGGGCTTTAGCTCCTACAGAGACTGTCAAATATGTAAAGCTCATTTAAGTATTTAATTTTCAAGACTGAACAGTCTGGTCTCTGTAGGTCTTTAATTTATCACTCTTGTAGGGTTAAATTGAGGTTCTCTGGGAAAGTGGATAGAGATGTGACTTTGAAGTCAGGGGATTGGGTTCAAGATCTGATTCTTCTACTATGTATTATTAGATATGTCATTTAACTTCCATGGATCTCAGTGTCTTTATTTGTAAAATAAGAGGCTTGGATAATTTAAGGTATCTTCCAGTCCCAAATCTGTGATTCTGTTTTCTTCATAAAACCTGGCAGATGATATTGGGCAGTTGGACATCTAAAAGCAACATGACATGATGGGAAAAACTGTAGAATTTACGCTCAGTGGGCCTGTGGGCAAAGCTCAGTACTACTCTTCATCACGTGATGTGCCATATTCACTTAGGGCTTTAAAGTTTGCAAACAATCCTGGTGAAGTTGGTATTGCAAGTATTTTATTCCCCTTTTACATATAAGGAAATTGAGGCAAGAAGGTGTTACCTAAATTCCTAATGGTCCCAGAACTGGAAGATATCAGAGCTGAGATCCAAATACAGTTCCCTCCCAATGTAAGTTTTAACAGTCTTTTCCCTAGACCACACTATGTAACTGTAAGCAAGTCACTTCCTCTGTTTGAGTCTGTTTCCTCATCTGGAAAATTAGAATGGTGAATTGGATGATTTATAAGGTCAGTACTTGTTTGAATTCCTCTTACTCCCTGTGGTTATATAGCCCTGCCTTTTGGCAAAGTCATTTAAGGTCATCAATATTTTCTAAATATCTGATATACTTGTTTATAATTTTTTGAAATTGAAAAAAATTAAAATGGGGAAGTTTCTGTGAATGAAATTTGACATTTTAAAAAGCAGCTTGGGATCTGATTACCATAAAACAACCACTGGAACCATGATATTTACTCTTAAAGTTCATATACAGCTACTAATAAATACAGCTCTGCTCTCCAGGGTGCTAGAATCCAAATTCGTTATCCTTCCACGACATGTAACTGGTCTTTTTTTTTCCTTTACATTTCATGCTGTACCAGAGAAGCAGATGTCTTTTTGAGTGAATTTCAAACATGTAGTCATATTACATAATGAATATGCCCTGCCCAGAGTTGACTCAGATCTGCAAGTCTGCCAAATGAATCTCTTAAATGAGTACTAGATGATGAATATGACACAAATTTATCTCCCCTTCCTAATCCACAAAGGATATAGACAATAGAGATTGAGACTATATAATGAGACTATATTACTTGGTTGCTATAGGAAGCCATTGAGTAGCACATTTATAAATGTAAATCATGCACAGATTGAATTGTTTTGCAAAATAAGAGAAATTTGTAAATTTGCCTACTTTTCCTAAACTCATCTCTTTTCCCCTAAACAAGCCCTAACATAAAAACACTAATCCTTTCTCTTTCTTGAAGTGCATGCAGATTTTTGCCATCATTTTGAAACCATCACTATAAATTACTCACATACACAATTTCCTTTATGAAAAAAGAGGGCAGGATTTGGTTTGCTATAATGGGAAAAAAAGAATTTCTTTAGAGTAAAGATATTAAACTTTAGAAATAGATAACAAAATAAGTTGTTTTAAGTCATCTGTTTTTAAGGGTTTATATAGAACACCAAATACAGGGAAGATAATAGACTAGTGATGACAGGAAAGAGACACTGAGTAAGGCAGAAGAAGAGAAAAATAGTATTGGTTGGTGACTCCTTGATGAACGTTTCATACATATACATATATATATATGCATATATATACATATATATATATATATATATATATGGAACTGATTTATCACCCAGGTAATATTGCTGCTGCTGCTGATGGTGACAATGTATACTCTTCATTCTGAAAAAGTGGCATCAGGGAGGTGATACCTTGACAAACAAATGAATTGGATTTGAGTGAGGAGGTGCTGTGCTAAGTTACTAATTTCATTGTCTCCTCAGAAACCATCCAGGTCCAGTGGCTAGATATGAATAAGGATGATCAGAGATTTCCCTGGATGCAAAGCAATGAGGGTTCAGTGACTTGGCCAAGGTCATACAATGAGTAAGTGTCTAGTGTTTGAACTCAGGGCTGGTGCTTCAACCACTGAACTATCTACCTGCCCAACCATTTAAGCATAATGGAGAGGATCTATTAGTTTCCTAAACCTTCTAAAATTTGATAGATCTTATGACAACTGGCCATTTTAGTGATTTATATGTTTCACAGGAGAATATGAAAAGGAAGCTACAAAGTATTGATAAAGATTATGATATATTAATGAAAAATTGGAGATGTTGAAATCACAAGTATTATTTTAATCACTGGGACTGACTGAGAACAGGAATTCAGAAGAGAACAGCAGACTCCTTCTGAACAGCAGTATGGTAGGTAATATCATGACCTCTCAGAATGAGATTTTAATTTATCAGTCATAGATTTCATATTCATGAAAGGTTTGCAGATTGCTATTCAGAGCCAGAGTGTAGATAATGAGGACTATCATATCAACTTATTTAAAGCTTTATAAATTGGATCCAAAGATATGCTCAAACAATTGGGGTGAGGTGGGAAAAGAAAGCTGTCTCTGTGTGTATCCACCAAATTAGATACCATAATGCATAGTTACAGTATAAGAAAAAGAGCAATATAGATGCTCAATATTAACAAAATACATAAGATAGAAATGATTTAACAATAAAACCCAAGACTTTGGGTTTCTATTCATCAATGTACAAAGCTAAGGTAAAAGACAAGGTGAAACAAATTTTATTTTGACCTCTCATACCACTCTGGTTATTAAAAGGATAAAGAAAGTAGGTATGGTGACACAACCCTGAATTTCTCTTATTGAGGAAACAAGGCTGGCAGATTGCTTGAGTATGGGAATTCTGAGCTGTGGTAGGACTAAAGCTGATCGGTGTTCACATTAAGTATGGCCTTATTATGAGGAGCCCCAAGGTCAGTAAGGTGCCTATGGAGCAGAAATTGAGCTGGGTTGAAACAAAACAATGTAGTAGATCAACAGATCAGAGTCATGCCTCTGCTGTTGTATTTCCCTCATCTGTAAGGTTGAGAGAGACCTAATCTAAAAACCAAACAAGATAGAAAAAAAAAGGTTAAGGACAGGAGAGGAAGAATAGAATTGCATATTAAGAAGACATATTCATGGAAAGAAATCTGGGAAACAGAAGGGATTAACATGGTGGAGAGTATTTGAATGAAGATCAATGGAGGCAAACAAAAGAGATACTGAATAGAAAGAAGAAATAGCTAAGGGGTTTAAGGAATGAATCAAAAGCTTCATATAGATGTATGATATAGTAGTAATAGGAAACATCAATTATTGGAGCAAATTTTGAAGTCTTTTCTCAAATCAGAGCAGCAGCAGATTTTTTTTAAACTTTTCATTTTAGTTATATCATTCTTTAATTGAGGGTTTTGGAATTGATTCTCAACAAAGGGATGTATGAAGTTCTGGGAATGAACTGATGGGAACTTTAATGGAGAAGTTATCACACAAGTTTAAGAGTTTTTGATCAGAGAGAGAGAGAAAAGGGTGGTTAATATAATATATGCCCTAGATTTGAAGAGAATGGATTTCAAAAGCTTCACAAAAGGATCTCATGGACTAAAATTTTTTGGGGGAAATAATCCCAGAAGTTTTCAAGAATGACATACTGAACACCCAAGGTAAAACTCTCAGCAGGAGCAAAGAATGGGTACAAGAGGGCAGAGCTATCTAGGGAGACTGCTGGGTATACACAAAGAACTAATCAACTAATTTAGACATTTCAAAGCCATGCACAGAAGCTACAGTAGAGAAAGAATCCCAAAGCAGGAGACAATCCCACAAGAAAAACTTTAGGAAGGCAAGATCTCATAATAAACTGAGACTTTCAGAAAATCTATAGATAATAAAAAAGAAAATTTTAGTTAGCTACATCAAAGAGAAGAGGACGATGGAGAAGGAATAGGACTACTGATCTGAGTGGATGGGATGAAGTTAACTGGAAAACAAAAAAAAAGTATCATTATCAATTCTGACTTTGTATCAGGTATCTCTATCAAGAATAATGATCTTCTACCTGAAAAGAATAGAACAAAAATAGCTAATAGGAAGCTAATGCTCCAGATAATTAAGAGAATAGTAAGAGATACCTAATTTCCCTGGATGAGTTACAGTCATTAGAATGAAATGAAATTATATGCTGGGGTACTGAAAGAATCTAAAAGAACTGACATATCCGATTGATGAGATGCCATTGGTGACCTATGGAAGAGTGTGAAGAATGGGAAGAGTTACCATATAATTACAGAAAGATAAAAACTCCAATTTTCAAAGGGAATCTGCAAAATATAGATCAATTGACTTGCCTCCAATTTCTGGCAAAATTCTAGAGCATATTATTTTCAGGATGATGGGTTAACATTTTAAAAATGAAAAGTTCATCCCAAAGAGCCATATGACTTCATCAAGAATTACTTATTCCAGACATATTGCCTTTCTTGGCAGGCATAGCTCAGGGAATAATGAGGCTATAATTTATCTAGATTTTTCACAGAACATTGGACAAAGTCTGTCTTCCTGTTCTTGAGGAAACTATGAAGAGACTGGGATTAGATAATAGGATCATTGGGCAAAGCTAGTACTTAGTGAATGTCAGAACTTAAAGGTTAACTAATAATGGATCAATATTACTTCAGAAGGAAATATCCTGAGAAATATCCTAGGGAGCTTCGATTATGACTCTGTGTGTGTGTGTGTGTGTGTGTCTGTGTGTGTGTGTCTGTGTGTCTGTGTGTATGTGTGTGTGTGACTCATACAAAGACAAATTTTAAAGTAACAAGAGAGTTGGCTAAAATAGGATAAAAAATTCAAGATCAAAGAATTAAATTTAGTACTTTAAATATCTCATAAGCACCTACTATGTCTCAGGCCCAGTGATAAATGCTAGCAATACAAATGAGAAAAAGGTTGCCCTTGCCCTCAAGGAGCTTACAATTGAAAGGGAGAAGAACACAGAAAAAAGTAAGATTAAAAAGTGAGGTGGAAGATTCATAGTAGATGCTTACTAGATGCTTAACACATTGAAGTTAATTCTTCGATCTTGAATTTCTTATCCCATTTTAGCCAACTCTCTTTGTTACTATATAACACAGGAAATACAACACAAGGCTATGGTTTTCCTCAGCCATTTCTGATGAGAGTGAAGGTTCCCTCATTTCTCCTCATCTTCCCCCCTTCCATATCATTGCAAAAACTCATTGTAAAAAATAATATCTTTTATACAAAATATCTTAGCCTATTCCACCTCTCCTTTTTCTTACTCCCAGTGCATTTTCCTTTTAGCCATTGACTCCATTTTTACAATATCTTATATCTTCAAATTCAGCTCTCTCCTGTGCTTCTTCTATAAAAACTCCTTCTGCTCTATTAAGTGAGAAGTTTCATATGAGTATTATCAGTATCATTTTTCTATGCAGGAATACATGTAGTTCATCATCATTAAGTCCCTCATATTTTACCTTTCTCCTCTGCTCTCTATGCTTCACCTGAGTCCTGTAATTGAAGGTCAAACTTTCTGTTCCACTCTGGTAATTTCAACAGGAACATTTGAAATTCCCCTGGTTCATTGAAAGTCCATCTTTTCCCCTGGAAAAGGATGTTCAGTTTTGCTGGGTAGTTGATTCTCGGTTGCATTCCAAGCTCTTTTGCCTTCTGGAATATTATATTGCAAACCCTATGAGCCCTTAATGTAGTTGCTGCTAGGTCGTGTGTGATCCTGACTGCAGCTCCAGAATATTTGAATTGTGTCCTTCTGGCTACTTGTAATACTTTCTCTTTGACTTAGGAGTTCTGGAACTTGGCTATAATGTTTCTGGGTTTCTTTTAATCTCTTTCCAGGGGAGATTGGTGGATTCTCTAAATTTCTATTTTTACCCTCTACTTCTAGGATATCAGGGAAATTTTCCTGTAGGATTTCTTTAAAAATTAGGTCAAGGCTCTTTTCCTGATCATGACTTTCAGTTATCCCAATAATTTTAAAATTATCTTTCCTGAATCTGTTTTCCAAATCAGTTGTTTTTTCAATGAAATGTTTCACATTTTCTTCTAATTTTTCATTCTCTTGGTGTTGAAGTATTGGGTCTTGACTTCTCATAAAGTCATCAGCTTCCTTTAGCTCCATTCTACATCTGAAGGATTTGTTTTTCTCAGATAGCTTTCTTATCTCCTTTTCCATCTAAGGGTAAGGTTTTTCTAAGGAGGCAAACTCAAGTAGAAATATTGATAAAAAATGAAGTTACCAGAAAAGTTTTGAAAATTCTGAGCCCTCTCTAAAAGAGTGTCTGGGATGAATTTGTTTCTTTGCCCTTCAGTTCTCCAATCAGAGAAGGGAGATAATTGAAGTAGTTGCAAAGGGTTGAGTATCAAAACCTTAATTAATCTGCATGTTGATGAGATCTTGACTTGATAGAAGAGTGACACGAATTTAACAAGATTAAATTCAATGGAGCTTCATGTGACAATTTATCCTTGGACTCAAAAATATCAACTTCCTGAGTGAAAGATGAAGTCTAGATAACTGCTCAGATAATGAATATTTGGTGGCTAAAACTCAATGTAAATCAACAACAAATTTTCTTTTTTTTTTTTAAAAAGAATTCTAATTCAATCTTGGACCTCATTAAGAAAAGCTCAAAGTTATGAACTAGGGAGGTAATAGTCCTACCCTACTCTACCCAACTCAGATCTCATCTGGAGAATGGATTCATTTCTGGGGATTGTATTTTACAAAAGACACTGATGAGGTAGAGAAGATAGTAAATAAGGTGAGGATAATGCCTCATGAGAAACTATTGAAAAAACTGAGTCTATGATGATTCAAAAATCACACAGAGATGATCTTCAAGGACCATTGGAAGAGAGAGAGATGAGTATTGATCTGTTTGATCCTAGATGGGTCATCTTAGGGGCAATAGGTAGAAGTTACAAAGAGATATGATCTGACACAAGAGATATTCCAAAGTAAAATGAACTGCTTTAGGAGGTAATAAAATTCTCTACTGGAAGGTTTTTAAGCAAAGGCCTGATGATGTCATTTTGGAAAAAATCTTGTAAAGAGGATTCTTTTTCAGATAAAGTTTGGACTTAGTGATTTCTGAAATCCTTTTTCATCTCTGATTCCATATTCTTGAAGACTCTTTGAATAGTATGGTTTATGTTCTTTTTCATCTCAAATAGAATTCTCATTGAAATATTATTTTTAAAATTTTATTTCTTTAATTGTGAACTAAAGAAATAAGATGAGGACTTCCATTACATAGTAGAATAGAAAAAAACATTATTGTACATGAAACTGCAAACCTATTCTGTGTAGCTATTCCTTTTAAATATAATAACATTTCATGTAACTTTCTTTTTTTCTTTTTTCTTCCTACTTCACCTTCCCACCCAAGAGATGGCTTCCATTAGACACAAACATATATATTTCTATATAATATAACATATATACATACATATACATGTATGAATATTTACATAAATACATCCATACAATATACATATATGCATGTACACATTTGTATAAAACCATTATTTCCATATTTCCAGCTATCATTTCCTCTTCCACAGTCGTCTCTGGACATTGTATCCCATAGACCATTCTCTGGTGTTGTATTTCCAATATTACCTTCCTGTGTTTTTCATTCTTTTACACCATTGATTTAGGGAAATTTGGGTTGGGGTTTTTTTTGTAAGCCAATGGGGTTAAGTGACTTGCCCAAGGTCATTACTATTAAACTAGATAATTATTAAGTGTCTGAAACTGGATTTGAACTCAAGTCCTCCCTCCTGACTCCAGGGTCAGTGCTCTATTCATTACACCACCTAGCTGCCCAAGATTTAGGGAAATTTTGGAATGAGCAATCTGTCTGACTGATTCAGTCAAAATATTCAAGTAGTTCAATTCTTATATGTACAATTAGGCAGTCTAACAGAACAGCTGGCTTTGCAAGAATATTCTCTATAACTCTATAGGAAGAAAGATTTTCTTCATGTTTGTCAGTTTAAATACTTAGGCTTATAAATGCACTGAAGAAAGTCAAATCGAGTCCATGAGTGAATTTAAGCCTAAAGTAGGAAGGCAAACCTGGTTAATTTGTCCTTCCTTGATCTATACTGTAATCAATCTAACAAAAAATACACCAAGCACAAAGAAAAATTAAAATAATAATAAACTCAAACTTTTCTAAAATAAAAAACTATTTTAATACCACATTTAAAAACCTATTTTAGCATCAATATTCTCCTTATTATGCTAAAAGCCTACATAGAATGTCATACCACAGTTTCTGAAGAATTAAAGTGATGAGTCATATATACAGCAATGGGGAAAGAAGTGATGGACAAGAGTAAGTTTTAGTATATTTCCAAACAATAATCAATAGGAAAATTGGCAGAAAAGGGCTTATCAAAGGTAAAGATCAAAAAAGCAAGTGAGTACATTATAAGGAAATAACCACTGGACAAACTTTGTGCCTCATTAATATCATTCAATACCAACAGATTTAGAGGATCTAGATAAGGCAGTTAAGTGGCCCAGAAACTGGAATTAAGGAATGACTGAATCAGATATTTTTGGTGAAGTAACTTAATCACTTTCTACCTCCATTTCCTTATCTATAAAATGGAGATGATAATAACACCAACTTCACAGAACTGGGAAAAGAGAACATAATGATATTGCACTGTATAAATTCTAGTTATGGTTGGTGTTGTTGTTAGCTATTATCTTGAATGGCTCGTGTGTGAAAGATTTGAATGATACAATTAAAATGTCTGTGAACTAAGAGAACCTACATCAAACAGAATAATGGATCCATCAAAGTAATACAGCAGCAGCAAAAACAATATTTATGTGTCATATTAAAGGGTCAAAACATTTTTATATAACATATATTTGAGTCTAGCAACAACTTTAGGATATAAGTGGTGCAAATCTCATTATTCTACTTTATAGATGAAGAAAAGAAAGTCTAGAGAGGAAAAATAATTGTCTAGTATCATGAACCTCATGTTGATATGGCCGGGAAAAAAAAGACACATATGCATCCAGATTATCTAAACTTCAATCCCTTTAGGATGATAATGAAGTGAAGAAGTGTCTAAAAAGGTGATATAAATTGTTAGTCCAGGAGAATTAAATTATATTCTCTGATAAAGGACTAATGACTAGAAAAAGAGTCAAAAACTGCCTGGTTAAGACAGGTATAATTTAATTTGACTTAACTTTTCAGCATCATTAATATGGATGATGTCCCCTGAATATCTTTCATTCTCGTCTCATCTAGCCATAAGGCAAGACATGCTAAGAGGAATGGGTTTACTTAAATGTATGTGTTTCAAGATAGTCCCAGAATAATAATGGATCAAAAATATTCTTTGTTCACCATAATTCGAAGACCTTAATGATAGATCAAAGTAGTCAATGGATTATTTAGACAACCAAGTGATTCAGTGATTAAGCTTTTTTGCTCATTATCTACGCAACTCCATCCTGGGTTCTGCCAACAGCAGATGTCTTTGCCTCCTACTTCACAGAGAAAATAGAAGCCACAGTGAGCTTCCTCTTTTCCCCCATACCAAACTTGAAAATGCTTTTGCATCTTTACTCAGCTTTTCTTTTTCTACTATTTCTGGAACAAAGAGGTCAGCCACTGTAGTTGTACCCTTGATCCAAATAATTGACCTCTTTCTCCAGGAAATTCTTTCTTCTTTGTCCATAAAAGCCCTCTTCTTTGTTCTCCCCTTATCTGGCGATCCTTTTTCTGCTGCTTGTAAACATGCATTGTCCTACTCTAATCTTGAAAAACTATTACCTGAATATCATTCTCTTATGCCATGATGTTTCATTGCTCCTTTCTTCACTGCCAAACTCCTAAGAATGCTCCATGCTTATCTACCTCTGTTTGATCACCAGACACTGATTTCTCATCACCTTGCAAACCCACTGACAACCCTAGCACTTGATTGGTAAGACTTTCTCCAAAGTTGCCAACTATCTCTTAGGTGTTCAATCCAACGGCCTTTCTTCAGTCTTCTTCCTTCTTGATTTCTTTGCAGCTTGACTCCTCTTACCCATCACCCTCCTATGCACTCTCTCTGTCCTTTGCTTCCATGACATCTATCTTCCCTCTCCACCCCCTTCTCTGTCTCTGATTCTATCTGATTCTGATTCTGTCTCTGATTCTATCTGATTCTGATTCTGTCTCTGATTCTCTCTCTCTCTCTCTCTCTCTCTCTCTCTCTCTCTCTCTCTCTCTCTCTCTCTCTCTCTCTCTCTCCCCCCTTATTTTTGGCTACTTTGTCTCAGGCTTATTTGCCTAACCATCTTCTGATTCTCTTTATATGCCTGTTTCGGAATGTTCTATTCTAAATCATCTTTTCTTTTGTCTCCACAGATTTTCCCTTGGTCACTTAATTGGCTTCCATTGACTCAAGTTTTATCTCTATGCAAACAAGTGCTTCCAGATAAATGTATCCGGCCTTTATGTCTATGTAAAATTCCAGTTATGCATCATCAATTGTCTTGCTGTACATTTCTTCCTGGAAATGTTATGGAAATATAAAAAAACACATCTCTAATATTGAAATAATTGTTTTTCTCCCTAACCTCACTCCCAGCTTTTTTTCTATGTGCTGAGAACTCCATTAATTCCCAATTATTCAGATTTCTTATTTAAAGTAACTATTAACTCATTTTGGTCCCTGAAAAATATATCTCCAGTCAAATAATTCAGGAAAGGAAAATACCCTAATGCTGGTTAAAAAAAAATCTGAAATGCATTTTTCCAGATGAATCCAACAAGAGCATTAAATCAGGAGTCATGTTTGAGTATTCACAATGCTATCCTTTCTCTCTAAAAATGCTTTCCTCTCCTTCAAATATCTTGCAAAGTGAATAAGTAATTTTTTTTCTTGGGATTCTATGAAAAATTTTTAAATGCAACTTTTAAAATTAGTAATTATTTGCATCATAATTGTTTTAACCATTGCAGAGAACATTTTTTATCTCACAATCATCCCATGGAGTGAGTATTAGTAAGGAATTAATCAGGAGGCTTTCTGATCAAGAGAATATTACCAGTCCTAGAATAATAATTATCAATTGTAGAATCAGAAAACACCCACCGAATACCTGGACAAGCATGCTAAATCTACTCAGAGGAACACCAATTAATTGATATTTATTCAGTATCTACTTTGTGCTATGCCCTGGGGACATGAAAAGAGACAATAGATGATTCCTACCCTTAAGGAGCTTACAAGGAGATGTGTGTGTATAGACATACACATTAGGTAAACATAGATGTATTGTATGAATCCATGTATGTGCAAATATACAAATTGTGAATGTATACATAAATTATATATATATATATATATATATATATATATATATATATATATACATTAGAAATAGGAAAAATTGATGGAAGGAAGATACTAGAATACTAGAATTAACAGAATTTAGGGAATACTTGCTTTAAGATAAAATTTTTGTTGAGGCTTAAAGCTGGCCAGGGAGTTCAGCAGTCAGAGCAGAGGGGGAGCATTCTCATCTTTGGGGACAGAGAGAGAAAAAGCTCACAGATGAAGAGTAGAGTGTTTTTTCATGGAATAGTTAGGAGGTCAGTGTCACTGGATCAAAGAGTACATATCAAGTAATAAGGTATTTGAAGACTAGAACAGCAAGAGATGTTAGATTATGAAGGATTTTGAATGTAAAACAGGACATTTTGTATTTGTTCCTGCAAGCAATAGCCACTGAAGTTATTAGGTATAGAGTTAGTAATTAAATTCATGGGAAATGATGAGATCACTAAGTGAAGAAGGGAATAGAAAGAAGAGAAGAGGACCTATGACAAAATCTTAAGGGATGTTTATAGTTAAAGGGCATAATCAGAAAAATGACCTAGGAAAGAAAATATCACTTAGGAGTGGTTATGGTTGTTGTTGTTTATTTGTTTCCGTCCTGTAAGAACCTTCATGGTCCTATTTGTGGCTATGGTCATTTACTTCTCTAGGTAATTTTACAGATTAGGCAAATAGAATTAAGTGACTTAAGTCACTTGAGGCTAGTTTTGAACTAAGAAAGATGAGTCTTCCTGGATCCAGGTCCAGTTCTCTATCAACTATGCCACTAAATTGCTCATTTAGTGGTATGACACAGTGAATAGTGATTGGACTCCATAACCAAGAGGATGCATGAAAGATCTTTGGCCGTTGAGAATCAGAAGGATGGACTCATTTCCTTCACCAAGCCCCTGACTTGGTTTTCATGATTTTCCCACATCACTTTCATTTTTCTTCCCAATTTTGATTTTTCAGAATCTTTTTTGAGCTCTTCCAAGGCCTGACATCAATTCATATTTTTCTTGAAGGCTTTGGATGCAGAAACTCTGACTTTGTTATCTTCATCTGAGTGCATATCTTGATCTTTCATATAACCAAAGTAAGTGTCTATGGTCGAAATTTTTTTTCCTTCAGTTGTTTGCTCATTTCCCCAACCTATGACTTGATTTTAACTATTTGTTAAGGTATGATTGTGCTTACAGGGTGAAGGACACACTGTCCAAAACTTTTGGGAGTTTTTGCAGCTATTTTGAGAGAGATCCCCAGGAACTTGGAAGTTTTCAATTCCTCCAAGGTCTTATGAGAGGCTCTGATTTCTCTCCTGACCTGTGCTCTGGTCTGTGAGGGACCACTAGCACTCCCCTCTGTGCTGGAACTGCCCTAAACTCTGGAGTCCTTCAACTCTTCTTCCTGGGCCCCAGACTGTGACCTGAATATAAATATGGGCAAAGCAGGGGAGTTATGCCTCAGTGATAACAAAGAAACCCCCTATAATCTCCCTGACCCCTCAATCATTTGTGGGTTGAACACCCCAGAAGTGGCTTCCCAGGCTGCTTCTGGTTCCCTGGGGCAGGATTTACACTTCTGAGGCCTACCTTGGATTGGGCTCCACTCTCATCCCATGTCCAGACTTTTCCGGCTGACCTTCCAAGTTGTCCTTTTCAGTCTCTGGACATTGCCCCACTGCCACGGACCTGGGCACCCCCCACCCCACCATGTTCTGCTCCTGACTGGCTGAGGTCCATTCCCCTGTGCTGCTGCATTGTGGATCCTTCCTAAGCCCAGGGCAATAGATCTTTCCTACTGTTCTTCCCAGTTGTCTTGGGTTGGAAAAAAATTGTTTCACTCAGTCTTTTTGTGGATTTTGCCACTTTAGAATTTGATTAGAGTCATTATTTTAAGCTATTTGGAGTGGTTTGGGGGAGAGTCAGGGAATCCTCTTTACCATTTTGGTTCTACCCTCATGGATAGTCTCTAGTGAAATGATTCCCTTTTATTGTCACAATAAAAAAAAAACATACATAACTGGGTCTCAGAGAAATTAGAAGCCTTGTCCAAGCTGGAATCTTTATCCAGGTTTTTTTCTCCACTTCCATTTCACTCCTCTTTTCACTACACTACCCTGTCTCCAAAAACTTCTGTATTTCATTTTTCAGCCACATGATAATGAGACATTAGATGCCATTATAATTAATGTGTTCCTCTTATTAATTAAATACCACACTGGAATTAACATAATGATATATAAAAAACTAAAGTGGGGCACATGTAGGCATAGGGAAATTAATTTTCATCTCTTGGGTCTCCTTGCCAGGCAAGACCACTTTATTCTTTCTCAGCTGACAGTTTTCTGTCAATGGATGTTTTAAGCACATCCCCCAACACTATTGAATTACTAATAATGTCCCTTCTGAGAGTTAACTATAGCAATCAATGAAAAGTTCAGTTAGCTGTACTTAATACTGAAATAAAAGCATAAAGGTGAAGTAATATGGGATTCTCTGAAAAGGTCAACAGTACCTTCTTTCCAAATTTGCTTTTTCAAAATATGAGATATAATTATATAAATATAATATGTCATCAATACTCAGTTTTTGCTATTTTTTGAAAGTCACAAATAAATATCAGTTAATATTCACTGGGATTATCTGGAACATATTCAATATTCAGATGTCCAGAGATGCATTTTTTTGCATTATAATAAAAATATACTACAAGTATTTACCTTACAGATACTGAATTTCCCAGATGGAAGAAACCACAGAGATCATTTTATCCTAGCAAAAATTCTTTAGTAATTTACTCAATATCCCCAAAAAAGTGTTTTAAAGACTGAATTCAGATTCCATTTGAATACTTCAATGAGAGGGGAAATCTACTACCATCTCAGAAAACTCATTCCACTTTTGGAGAGTTTCCATTATTAGGTAGCATTTCTTGACATCAAGTTGAAATTTGTCACCCTCCAGGGATAAGCAGAATGAGTCAAAATTGTATTCTAAATGACAGCTCTTTAAATATATGAAGACTACTAACATGTCTTTGCAAAGTCTTCTGTTCCCCAGGCTAACAGTCCTCCAGTTCTAACAGACCCTCATATGGCATGATCTGGAGGCCAATCTCCAAAGTGATATTCCCTGCTCTGGATTCTTTGGAACTTACCAGTATCTTTCCTAAAATTCACTATGTATAAACATATAAAATACTGGGAAACAACTACACAATATTCAATTTAAATTGCCAAATATCCTCAAGGAAATTAAAGTATTGTGGAATCTCTATATATTGTAAATTGTACTTGGTTATAGCTTTTGAGTGATGCAGTGGATTCAGTGCCAGACCTAGATTCATGAAGATCAAATCCAACCTTGGGTACTTAAAACCTCTGTAACTCTGGGGATCTCAGCACTGTTTACTTTAGTTTCCTCATCTACAAAATGAACTGGAGAAGGAAATGAAAAACCATCCCAATATCATTGAGTCCTAAGAAAACCTTGGAACAACAAACTAAAACACAAATAAAAAGCCTGAGTTTTACCAAATCACACCCACATTTGCATGACAAAAAGTTCTGATTTGCCAAAAAGGTAGCAGGCAATGGAAGCAGATCTCCCTCACAAGGTCAGAAAAAAGGTCTGTGTGTAAGCTTTAAATTTCAATGATCCTTCACTACTCAAATGCTTTATCCCCCACACACACACACATCCCTAGATTATTTACCATTTAATTGATAAAGGTATTTTATATATTCCTTTTTATTTTCTAATTTTCCTTTCTTTTTATTCACCCTTTTATTCCTTAGTTTAGAAAAAAAACACAAAAGGGGGCAGTCAGATAGATTTACTATCTGTGTGACCCTGGGCAAGTCACTTACCTCATTTCCTCACAGAAAAAAATAAAAAAAATAGTAACATGAATTTATTCATAGGTGGGCTTGTGAAATTTATTTCATAGTGTTTCATACATGTTCATCTTCACTTATTTCTTTTAAATTCTTCTTTCGCCCTTGTGTTTCTTCATGCTTTTCAAATGAAATCTTTGGTATTTTGCTTTTGTTGTTGTTATATTTTTTAACACCATACTTATCTTTCTCTTTCTAGTAACTCCCACTAGAGTAATGCATTGTGTTATTGTACATTTCTTTTCACTGTCTTTATTTGTCTTTCTTGTAGTTCTGTTGTCTTGTGTGTTTCAAAAGCAAAAGAAAATTCATTTAAATTTTTTGCCTTTTGCTTTGAAGGAAAGTTTAAAATCCCTCTCTTTTATTGACCCCCTCCTCTACCACCACTACCACCACCACCCCATTTGTGATTCTATCAGGTTTTTAGGATATGTCATTGAGTTCTATTTTGAGAGTTTTTGCTCTTTGGGATACATTGCTTTCTCTGATTTCTGATAGATGAAGAGGTTTTGATCTTCAAAGTTGTTTTCTTTTATATTTCATGGCCTTTCTTCTGGTTATTTGTGAAATTTTTAGCTCATCTTTACATTTATCACATTATCCAACATCTTTATATTTGCTACAAAAACTCACCTCCACCTAAGAAGTGATTTATGCAATCTTAGAACTGACATTCTGTATTTTATGCTGAGAATAGCTGGACAGGTTTCTTATGGGTGTTCCCCCTTTTTCTCCCCTTGGGGAAACCTAGAATCTTTAAGTTGCCTCTATGCATCTTCCCTGATTAACATTTTTGCTTAGATGAAGATCATTTTAACATTATTTTTACAATTGTTCTTTTGTATTTTACATCACTTTGATGTATTTGCATTCCCAATCAATTATTCTCTCTATTTTAATTTTGCTGAGTTTTGCCACCATGGACTCAACTTTTGGGGTTCAGCTGATTGTATCTGCTGTTACAAGTCACAGAGTCTGAATTCACAGTTCTTATTTCTCTCAAGACTTTTGGAAACATACTACTTCTAAGTTCCATTGTCTCTTGGGAATTCACTGGCTTTTGAATTAGATGTTGATTCCTTTTTCTCTTCTTGCAAGATTTTCCAGAGCCATTTTTAAAAAGTTTCTTATATCAGTTCTGTTCATAGACACCGCATTGGGGGTAGCGACTGTTATAAATGGTTCATAACAATAAAAACTCAGCCTGGAGCACTTGAATAGCTTTTATTAACTTTTCTGCAGAAAAGGACTGTCTCCCCTAGTGGGGGAAAAGCCCTGAATTGTGATGATGTCCATTATATACAATCTGAAAGGCTTTCTCCTCCTCTCTGAGCCAGTCATCAGGGGTACAATCTAATTGATCCACCTGCCCTATACCACAATCTAATATGTTTTCTCCACCATGATCATAAACACATGTTATGCTGATAAGCCTCAATTGTCATTCAGGGAGTATATGGTATGTATGAACTTGCAGAAGTGAGAGACCCTAGGTAAACCCAGGACTGACTAGAGCATGCCTCGGTGTAATCTCAGCTCTGATCATTAGGTCAGCTTGGAAGACCTCCCCCAGTTCAGAGATCTGTGAAGTCAATTCCTTTATCTCTTGTCTTACTCTCACATACCTGCATATAAGCTCAATAGCTATACACAGACCCCATCTTTGTAATGTATATATTTTTTTAACTAATAATCTCCTCCCTTTGGAAACCAAATATTTAGGGATTTCTCAGCCCAAGAAGAACAGGAGAATTGTAAAGTACTCCAAACTTTCAAAGGCTCCCTATTACATAAAGGACACAATCTTCAATTTGAAGTTTAAATCCCTTCACATACTGACTTGTTTATCTTCCAATATTATTTCATACTGTTCTTCTTTATGTTTTCTACTCAAATATTTCTGCCCTGTACATATCATTCTATCTCCCACTTTAATGACAAAAACGAAAAAAGCAATAAGACATGATGAGAAGAAATGTTGATTATTTGATCCTGATTTCAATTCTTGGCTTAGCTCTACATGTATCCATAAACAAATCATTTAATCTGGCCATTCCTCAGTTTCATTAAAATAGTGATAGTACTACTTGTATTTTCTACCTTACAGAGGTAGTGTGAAAAAAAAATTGAGGCTTTATCACTCTAGAAATGAGTTATTATTATTACTTACAACTTTTCTTAGTCCTAGCCAATGACAATATTACCAGGAATGTAACTTTCTATATTTTACATTGCTATCAAAAGATACTTTTACCTGTCTGAGGAAAAATCATGGTGGATCGGATTTTATTCTGAATTTTATTTAGTCTCTATATTGTTCTCCATGTCTTCCTCTTAAATATCTGTGTTTTCCTTTAAAGTTCAACTCAACCTTTTCTCATTCCTCCCAACTAGTTCTTCCTCCTCACATTTTGTTTCTATTTTCTATATTCTTATGTATGTATATATTGCCTCTCTTGTTAGAATAATAATAATCAACAAATATTTGTTAGGCACCTACCAGTATGCCAAGTACTTTAAGAACTCAAAGATCCTTGAGGGCAAAGATGTCAGTTTTGTCGTTGCATCCCTATACCCAGCATAATATGCCTAACTTCAGTGACTGACTGATTGTCATCCCCCTCCTCAGGAAACTCCAATGAATTCCTGGTACTTCTAGGATCTAATACAAAATGCTATGTTTGGCCTTCACAACCTCCCTCCATCCTACCTTTCCAGTCTTCTTACATCTTTTTCTCAGATAGAGACTCATTCATAGACACAGGTCTCCTGGCTGGTTGACTCACAAACAAGAGACTCAATATCTCAACTCTTAACATTTTCTCTATCTACCATGCCAGTAATGATCAATACATGAAATCCAACTTTCCATAGGAAGCCTTTCCCAACCCCTCTTACTTCCAGTGCTTTCCCTCTTTTATTTCTTATTTATTCTATTTGTCTGTCTGTCTCTCTATCTAAATATAGCTATCTAATCTATCTATCTAATCTATTTATATCTATCTAATCTATCTATCCATCCATCATTTATCTATCTATTTTATATATATATATATATATATATATATATATGTGTGTGTATTTATATATGTGTAGACATATATAACACAACAGGGTATATATGTTCACATGTATGTACTTATGGATATACAATTGTACCCATATGCATATAAGTTTGTTTACTTCTTGTCTCCTTCATTAAATTGTAAGCTTTTTTTGAAGGCAGGGACTGTCTTTTACCTCTTTTTGTATCTCCAGCCTTGATATAGTGTATAGCACATAGTAGATACTTCATAAATGCTTATTAAATTGAATTAATTTTCAAGTCCAAGATGTTTTAGTGATCTGGAATCAAAAGAGCTAAATTCAAATTCCAATTGTCTAATTTTCTACTTCTGCTTTCTACCTGGGCATGTCTTTTAATTTCCCTGGGGCTTAATTTCCCATTTGTTAAATGTGAAAACATCTTTCAAAATCTTTTCTTCTCTGACATCCCAGGGTCCTTTGAAATCATCTATTGACTTGACAAACTTGGAAAAAAAAATTAGGCAACAAATTCGTTTGAAAGCTAGAAGTTGCTCCTTATGGGAGAGTATAATCTATTGATTTATATTAAGATTGCACATGATTTTGTCACTAATTGAGAGGATAGAAAATTATAATTACACCCATCTTAATGTTACTCGGTAATTACTGAAGACCCTCATTGGCAGATTGCAAGTGGATGGTATAAATAATTTTTGGTTGAGAATTAACTCCCTTGTTTATGTTTAGGAAAAAAGATAGTCTGACTCACAGAATAACAGTTTTTTTTATTTTAACAAGTCATAAGACAAAAATGACTATAAAAATTAGGGGAATTTATTAATAATGTACGACTGAACTTTTTTATTTTTCAAAATTATGTTTCAAGATATATAACTTTATATTGAAGAAAAATCACAGTTAGTAAACAGAGAGCATAATAAATAAAGTCAAAGATTGGAGAGCTAATGTGGATCTAATTTACCACCAATCTCTTATATATAGAAAACTAAATGAAAGTATTTCTTCACTGAGTGGCAGATAAATCATAAAATATACTTTATAACTTCAGTTTGGCAAGGACTATTTAGAATGTGGAGCTGCAAAGGGAGAACAGTAGTAGTGGGAGGTTACAAAAAGCATAGTGGGTAGTGTGGAGCTGTGAGGAAGATCTGGTCTCAGATACTTCAATAGTAATTATTAAATGCTTCCTATGTGCCAACAACTGTGTAAGGTACAAAAGTGGAAGAATCTTTGGCCTTAATTTCTTTTTCTTTCAAAGTAATCAGGACTAAATGACTTTCCCAGGGTCACTCAACTAATAAGTGTCAAATGTGAGGAAATATTAGTACCCAAATCATGATTCAATGCCTATGTTCCATCCACTATAGTGCTACCTAGCTACCTCTTGTCCTTAATTTCTTTATCTCAAAAGTTAATCAGTCAACACCTATTTGTGAAGTGTTCATTCTGTGCCTGCTATTTTGTAAGGCTAGGGCTACAAATGAAGCAACATCCCCTTTCAGTTGTGCCCCCTGCCAATGACAATCTACCTCTCTCTAGTTTCTGATATTGTAACAGGTGAGCTTCTACTATTATCCTCCTCTTTATCAATCAGAATCAATTGAACTCCATTAAATTATAGTAAAATCATATGCCGACAAGGTACAATAAAAGCATTTATACATACACACACAAACACATACTCACTCCATATTGCGTGGTTCACTTCCTTAGCATATACAAGAGAGCTCATAGGCAAAGATTAAAGATATTGCCATATATCTAGAAAACACATATGGCCAAGGGTTACTGCCCAATTCCTGGACTCTCATTCCTACCCACTATTCACAGAATCTTTTTGAGATTTTTCTTTTGAATAGTTCTCTTCTGGACCAGAGTCCTTGGTCAGCATTCCTCTGGAACATTAAATATCATATTTCTGAAGCCATCATTTTCCTTAAGTGACTGTCTTTCCTTATTTATTTTCAACTAAATCCCCTGTTCTAAGTCCCTGTTACCATAATATGTTGAACTCTGACTCTGCTGCTGGCTCATGATGTTGATGGGACCTCTGATGGTTCTTCTGATCTTTTCAAGTTCGCGGTTCAACTGGACATTTCTACTAGGGATGCTTATTCACCCAAGATCAGAAAAACACAAACATGCACCAAAAACAGAGGGAACCTATGGCTATAGATAGACTGCCACTCCCCCAGCTAGAAATTCACAGCAGTCTGTCTCTGCAAAGAAAGGAAAGAACAGAAACCTGGAGGATGAGTGGATCCAGAAATGTGCAGTCAATGTCTAACAACTAGTTGCCTGGGGGGTGGGGAGGAGAAAGTATACTTGACGTATTTGTAAGTTTATCCTGAACTTTAAGAAATTTTCTCATCATTGTCTCCAGCCTAGAAAACAACAAAAGAATAAATGGAGTTCTGACTTGTAGTATATGACAGTGTCTGAGGCGTAAATGCTTGGAAAGTGAATTGTTCTTTTGCATGAGCCAGTATGAGCTGACTCTAACCCACCTTGGGCAGATTTGTTCTTTTGTATGCACCTTCAGTTCTAGATGTCATATTTCTGAGTCATTAGTCCATCTATTTCTCCAGCCAACCTGAAGATTTTTCATCCTAATATCACTGTTTTTCAATCAGGCATGGACAGAAGCAAACTAAGTCTCTACAAATCTTTGGTTTAGAAGCAGGAAGAGACTATCTGAGAATAGTTTGATTTTCTTTTAGGAGAGAATATCATTTTTTGAGAAATATATGCAGATCAGCACATTCTACCACATCTGAAAAAGTATTTAGCTTCTGTATAAGTAAGGTATGTAGCCCTCAGGAGAAAATTCCCAGCCAAACTTGCCTCTGTAATTGAAATTCTACAGTGATATGGAACCTTGGGACTGGGAGAACAGGGAGGGGAACTGCCACTGAGTGTTTTTGAAAACAGCCCCCCACTCTGACTCCAAAATCAAATTTATGATTATAAATAATTTGTAGAAGTGAGAGGAACAAGAAACAATTGGTCATAGGTTAGGAGTTGTGATGAATGATCCATTTAGGCATGCTCAAAGGCTTGGTTTATGTGATTAGTCTTGCCATTATACAAAAACACAAAGGCCAAAAAAAAATCCAGGCCTTAATGAGATTATATTTTTAAAGGGTCAGGCAACATGTAATAGATAATCATATATAAGATAGGGAGCAGGTAATAGGTGCTGTTAGTGAAAATAACATTTACCCTAGAAGTTTATTGTGAGGCTCATTTGATATAGGAAAAGAAGGTTTTTCAAATTTAAAGTGCTATTATAGATAGAGATTTAGAAAGGATGTCAGAAGTCACCTAGTTCATTCTCTTCCTTTGCAGATTAGGAAATTGGGTTCTTAGTAACATAGTCATATAGGCAGTAAGTGAAAGAGTTGGGACTTCACATTTTGTGCATACTCTATCATCCATAATTTATAATGATTAGTATATTGGTCTAATAACTGAGGTGTTCTGTAGGGAATCTTTAGATATCTGTTTACCTGTTTCTCTGGGTCATTTGGTCTATTTTTGCTCTAGGATGAAGCAAAGCAAAAGTACAAGAATACAAATCAGAATCCATAAGAAAAGTCAGATGAAGGAAGATGTGAGGAGCCATGGAAGATAATTAGAAGTCTGGCAGCAGACTAAGGAGGTTAAATATGGCAAATTAAAGACTTAAATAGGGCAAAATACAAAACATGGGCAATGAGGAAAATAGAGTTGGCTTTTTCCATCCTATAGACCAAATTCAGACTAAATGATGCAATGTGTGTAAAGCATTTTACAAAGCATAAAGCACTTGCAATGAGAGCATACATATTCCAAGAGATAGAATCCTAACCCAATTAAAAATTCTAACTCTTCCCCAAATACTTCCATTACTCATAGGCCTAGAGTCAGGAAGACTCATGAATTGGAATTCCAATTTGAATCTGGACAAGTCACTTAATCTTCTTTGCCTCAGTTTCATCATTTGCAAAATGAGCTGGAGAAGGAAATGGCAAATCACTCTATTAGTTTAGCCAAAAAACCAAATGGGTTTACAAAGAATTGGACATAACTAAAAAATTACCTAAACAGTAAACATCATCATTATCATCATCATCATTGTCATCATCATTTTAATCATTCAGCATGGCAAAGTAACTTGGTGGATAGAGCCTTGGACTCACTCAGAAAGACTTGGGCTTGAATTCCAATTCTATCACTTACTTTCTGTGCAATAAAGGGCAAGTCAATTAAGCTCTTTTAGCCTATGTAATCTCATCTGTTAATGGCATAACAATTATCTTTTTTACAGAGTTGTTGTAATACTAAAATCAATATATTTTTATCTACATCATCTGTACCTATGGCATAAATGAATATTAACCATCTGGATCACTCTTGGTCCTTATAAATCTGAATATGTTAAGTGCTGTGATTCTGTTTTATATCATTCAATCAATATTTATTAAGCATCTACTATGTGTCAAGCATATGATAAGACCAATGACATAGAAAGAGGTAAAGGACAGTAAACAGATAGATACAAAGCAAGCTCTCTATAGTATAAAAAGAAAATAACCACCAGAGGGAAGACATTGAAATTTAGAGAGGTTGAGGAAGGCTTCCTATACAAGATGGGATTTTAAATTAAATGCAAATAGAAAGTTGAAGATCCCTTTAAATAGAGGAAAATAGTAGGCTGGTGTGGGGGTGGGGTGAAGAAGAGATAGAGAAGTTGCTAGAATTACAAAAACGAAATAGAAAGACAGGATACATTTAGGAAATAAAAGGACAAAAGCATTCTACATGCAACAAATGAATCTTGCAACATTAGAGGTGCCAGAGACCATCTAGTCTGATTTATATCTGTATAGCAATCTCCTTTATACAAGAAGTACCTGGAGAAACCTAGGAAGATATGTCTGAAGCAATGGAAAGTTTAGTAGATAGAAATAGAAAAACAATTTAAACAATAAATACAGTTTTTTTATTTTTTTTACTTTTTAGGTTTGGTTTTTTTTTTTTTGCAAGTCAAATGGGGTTAAGCGGCTTGTCCAAGGCCACACAGCTAGGTAATTATTAAGTGTCTGAGACCGGATTTGAACCCAGGTTCCTGACTCCAAGGCCGGTGCTTTATCCACTGCGCAACCTAGCCACCCCTAATACAATTTTAAAGAAAAATAATAATCTGGAAGACTTAAGAATTCTGATCAATAAATGACCAAAATCAAGTCCAGAAGACAGATAATGAATTATAATTTCATTCAGAAGCCAAATAAGAAAAATATTTCCAGTGACAGCCAATAAATGTCTTTTTGTTTTGTTTATCAATACTTATATGTTGCAAATTGAGTTTTTATGGAGGGAATATTAGTAATCTCCCTCACCTTTCACTTCCTTCAAAAAGAGAACAGAAGAGTATCAATGAAATGTTTAAAAATACATAGAAAAGGGATGGCTAGGTGATGCAGGTGATGTGTGGTCTTGCACAAGCCACTTAACCCCATTGCCTTGTAAAAAAACCCCCAAAAAATACATAGAAAAGAACATAAGGAAGTTTAGAAGAGAACTTGAACAAAGAGTGCAAATGTGGTACTTTTGTGTTAAATTTAATATATACTTGGGGGAAAAAATGAAAGAATATCCTTAACACATCTTCAATAGGTAGTCATTGAACCTCTTTCTACTGATGGAGAATCTACTATCTTTTGAGCTAGTCCAATTTGGAAAAGCTATAATGATTGTTTAGAAGTTATCCCTACCCCTGCCCCCCCATCTGCCTAATTTCTCTATCTGGCTCAAAAACAATACAGTCAATTTCTTTTCCATATGTCAGTAAATGGAATTTTTTTTTTAATTTTTGCAAGGCAATGGGGTTAAGTGGCTTGCCCAAGGCCACACGGCTAGGTAAGTACTAAGTGTCTGAGGTCGAATTTGAACTCAGGTCCTCCTGACTCCAGGGCCAGTGCTCTATCCACTGCGCCACCTAGCTGCCCCAGTTATATGGAATTTTAACAACAGTCATCAGTGTTTTTCAAGCTTTTCTTTTCCGATCTAAACATACTTTAGGTGAATTCCAATGCTTATATCTGACCTAAACCTAACACTCCTCAAGATCCTTCCCCCAGCCATTCTGGTTTGTCAGTGGCATATACACCAAAACATCAGAGATCTGCCACGTCATCAGCATGGATAGTCTTTCTAATGATGCAGATTTCAACCCCTCTATAGTTTAGAATACGGGTTTCAAATGCTGTGCCTAATTTGTCACCCTATGGTCAAGCTATTAATAAACCTTGAAAAACTTAAGTCTGAGAATAATCTTCATATCACAGACAAGAAATTAGTCTTCAAATCCATATTTGAAGTCTTATTAGAACTTGTGCCGCAGTATCATGGCCTTCAAGAATCCTGGGTAATCTCATCAGTAGTAGAAGAGAAATTTAGGGAGTTTTTTCAACAATATGTAGGTTTTCTAATATGTGGAGCCAAGTTGAACAAAATATTCCAGATATAATCTAATATATTGTACAGAAAAATCATCACTACCTGAGTCCTGGTCACCATATCTCTAAATTGTGAGTAAGATAATATGATCACATAGGAGCATTAGACTAATCCTGTTCCACAGTAAGGACCAATCACTATTCTATTCTCTTAATTAGATAGTCTATTTAACATCAAAGAGTGCTCTTCTCTCAGTTCTGTTTCTCAGAGAGCTAGCTACCACTCTCTCTTGAAGATTTTCTCTTTTATGATAGCATAATCAATTTAGGGATGTAGTTAAGTTGAATTTATCCAGCTAGACTTAACTTCTCCACACTAGGAAGCCTTCTTCCTCTGTTTATATTCTTTCAATGAAGTCACACTAGATTAGTATAAGAGAAGTGGCTTAAATGTATATGGTTTTTACACAAAAGAAATAAAATCAAATAAAAGTTAAAAAACCTGTTTATGCAGACAGTATTCCTGTCTTTTCTCCCAAACTCAGGTAGCATTTAACTAAACCATATATATATATTCAAGAATTCCTGAGATAAAGATAATTTTTAGACATATACCCTTCTGTCAGCCACTCACACCCAGGGAGGTGACAAGTAATTTCAACTGCTTTTCTCTTCTATTTTCTGATCATCTTAACACTATTCTACCTGCTCTCCAACCTCCACCTCTAATGATGGAAACCCTGAATGTGTATTTTCAACATGGAAAATTCAGTGATACACATATTCATTCAACATATATTTATTCATTGCCAGCTGTGAAAAATAGCATGAAGAATAAAATTAAGAAGAAACATGACTTCAACCTTCATGGAATTTAGGATCTAAAAAAGGAAAAAAATCAGGAAAAAAAATAAATTTAAACATATCATTGCAAATGAACAAGAAATGAGGGGATTTTCTTCTCTTTCCTCAGTTTATGTTTGTATGAAGATGTTGTTAGTGCTTAATCATTGTTTTTAGTTGTGTCTAACTCTTTGGGGATTTTCTGGCAAAGATGGTTGAATGGTTTTAAAATTTTCTTCTCTAGCTTGTTTTATATATGAAGAAACTGAGAAAAACAAGATTAAATGACTTGCCCAGGGTCATACATCTAGCAAGTGTCTTAAGGTCAAATTTGAACTCAAGTCTTCCTGAGTCCAGACTCCATACTAGAAGGCAATTAAGATTTATTTTATATTTCAAGATATCAAGACCGACTCCATATTTAAAATTATCTAGGTCAACTAACAAAATAAAAGTTAATATGCATCATTTTCATAAGAATGGGGTAAAAAGAACAAAAATATTCTCAAGACCAAAGGAGATAGTGGATATTCCAATGTCTATTGAAAACAAGGAATAACAACAGCAGAAACAACAACACATGCTTTAACACTTGAGATAGCAATGCAATTATGTTATAGTTCTTAAATGTATAGGAAATGAGATTTTTAGGATCCTTTCAGCTTTAAAATTTTATGAGTCTATAAAGTTCTATAGTTTTTATAAACTTAACTCTTTTTAAAGTCATATGACAGATTCAAATAGTCTCCATTCATCACTCCAATAAATAGTTGTAAATATATTTTTCTTAAATCATCAGACCCTCTGATAACATTTAATTAAAAATCCCAAGTCCCCAATTTAAAATGAAATTTAACAGTCATTTCTAGAAAAAAATGGGAAGAAAAAGCATGAACCCATTTTTTTCAAAGAGTAACAGTCTAGAAGACATGATTTAGTGGTATGTCCTAAATTTCAGGTTTGTCTTAAAAATACAAAGCCACGAGGAAAAAAAATGAAGT
Source organism: Macrotis lagotis (assembly GCF_037893015.1). Classification (NCBI taxonomy): domain Eukaryota; kingdom Metazoa; phylum Chordata; class Mammalia; order Peramelemorphia; family Peramelidae; genus Macrotis; species Macrotis lagotis. The sequence continues at coordinate 170,540,225 of NC_133665.1, forward strand.
TTGATCATGACATGACTAGCATTTTTTTTAATTTTTGCAAGGCAATGGGGTTAAGTGGCTTGCCCAAGGCCACACAGCTAGATAATTATTAAGTGTCTGAGGCCAAATTTAAACTCAGGTCCTCCTGACTCCAGGGCCGGTGCTCTATCCACTGCACCAACTATTCTGTTCTCTTGATTAGACAGTCTACTAACATCAAAGAGTGCTGTTCTCTCAGTTCTGTTTTGGTACTTGAGTGAGAAGTAAACTCTTTGAGAAAGAACTATTATCTCCAAGAATTATTTTAGACAGCTCTGACCAACTTAATTGATTTCTTCTGGCCTGATAAATCTCACTCTACTTGTGAAGAAAATCATGTAAGCAGAGTAAGCTGCTATATTTTTAGTGTCATGGAGATTGGTTTGAGGCAGCTAGAAAGTTGGAGAATCATCTTTTTGTTACTCTTATTTCTTCCATTCTTCCATGAACTAGAACTCATTTTGGTTGATTTGGTGTAGCAATCAAGAACTTCAAAAATGTCTTAACGTTTATTAAGATGTGGAACCAAAGAAGATCTCAAAGCACATTCACATTCAATTATATACTCATTAATGCCATATTATGGAGAATTAACACTCGTTTGGATAAATGAAGCACTTAAAATATGTCAGGGTGTTTTTGTGCTTTTGTTTTTCCTCACAGGACCAGTTCTATCATTTCACAACACATAGGGACAGCTTTTTGAGAAAACACCCTCTACTCCCTCAGATTAGTAAAAACTTCTAGGCTTAGCAAGTTACTGGGCAGGGGGTGGGGTGGGAGGGAGTGTGGGGTGGACACTGAGAGGCAAAATAACTTGCTCAGAGTCATATAGATAGTATTTTTCATTCGAATGACTTAAAATCAGGTATTTGGGGCTTTATTGTTGGCTCTTTATCCACTATACAGCACTGTCTCATTCAAATATCAAAGCATGGACAAACGATATAGCAACACATGTTTCACTTTTGTCAGACAAGTCAAATTACCTATCCATATGTAGATAATATCTAAACATGTCAAAGTCTTGAAGTCATAGGAATCATTCCGTCACCAACAGTTTTAGACCACAAAAGAAATAGAATAATCAAATCGAGACGAATGTCACAATGACATTTTCCTTCAAAGCAGGGGAGGTAAAGTGTAATCAAACATGCAAATGAAATTCAGATTCACATCTAAAGAATATCTGTAGCAATTCCTACCACAAAATTTGCTCTGTGTATTAGCTTAAATCCTAGATCATAGTATTGAAAGGATAGACATCCTGACCTTTTATTTCTTTACCACACTTACACTAATTTAATTCTATGCAAATGAGTGAGGTAATGACCCAACCCATTTACATAATACTTCATAGTCTTCCAAAGATTTTCCATTTACATCAGTACTATTATCAGCATTTTATAGTTGAAGAAGCTGAGGCTCAGAGACATTATCATAATCTACTAAGTGTTACAGTCAGGATTTGAATACAGAACTTTTGTTTCTACTTTCAGTGTCTTTTTTCTTCTACTTCAACAGTTTGTAGCTCTTCTATGAGGCACCAGCATAAAAGAAATACAGCAAGAAGATCAGAATAATGGAAGTAATACAGGACAAAGCACAAGTTTTCCTTAAGTCTATCATTATTTCATTTATATAAGAAATGCTGGATGTTCAAAATTGAGAAACTAATGCTTTTCATAATGAAAATCATGATATCATCCCCATTTATGAGAACTTGGGAGCAAAGAAACCATAATGAAATATAAAATTTTAAATTAACCTAAGAAGTGAAAAATGGTAGCTTCTAGTTCAGTACATTGAGAAGGTGATTCTTTTGGAGCAATTTAATGGTAGGTCCATATGAAATCGAGTAATCACAAAATCCAGGACACAATGAGAAGAAAACAAATAGTATCTTAGATGCCATTTTATTTAAAGTGGATTTTAAGAAAAGGCAATAGCCACCTTCCCTGCAGAAATCTCAATCACTCCTAAAGAAGATAATGTGTGAGAGAAAGGAATATTAGATGAGTAGTCTGAAGACCTGAGTTCTGCCCTGAGCTCTGACATCAACTAGCCCTATGATCTTTACCAAGTACCTTTTCTTTGTGGGTATCTAATGTCCTCATAAATAGGAGAAAAGGTGGACCAAAGAAGAGCATCTAACATGAGACTCAAAACAAATAAAAATTGCATTGGGAAATATTTAACAAAATTGGTTGATTGGTTAGTTGGTTTCTGTCTTTCATTCTTGAAAAGTACCAAAATAACAGTGCTCTGTTAGAGTCAAGTTAAAGTGTGTTCAATTATGACTGATCAAAGCAATAACAGTTCAGAATACAACAGGTTAGGCACAAATAGTCCATGTGAACACTTGAGTATTGTCTGTTTCTTTAAATTTGAGCATCTCTTTGTAGCTACTTCAATTCTGCTTTGCTCATAGAGCATAGCACTTTTATGCTGGGTAGTCATTAGCTACAATCTATTCCTCTGTCATACAATCAATTCCAAAGTTATTTTACAATAGATCATAAATAATTTTAATATGGGGTAATTTAAGTAAATTTAGGGTCAGATGTGATCCTTCTTTTTTGAATTTGACAAACCAGACTACATGAGCTCTAAATTTCAGTGTAACTCTATGATTTTGTGATTTTTTTCTAAATTGAATGGCTTTAAATTGCAAGTGTACTCTTTTGTCCATGAATGTGCTGAGGACAGTACATTAATCTTCTGGTCCTAGAGGTTAAAATCTTCTATTCAGCTGGGCAGTAGGTAAAGCATGACTGTCAGAGATTTCCTATTCTTATCATGCCAAAACTTTCACTTTTGTTTAGAGAAGTGTCAATATCATTCAATCTAATCTCTCTCCTAATGACTTCTCTAGTATTTGCTAAATTTCCTGGAGCATAACACAAAATCAATTTGATTACTAAGTGTAGAATAGTGATTCAAATAAATACTATTTAATCTTATATCTATGCCACAAAAGATGAGAACTGAAGCAATTATCCAGAAAATTTAGACCAACACAAACACCCATACACACAAGCCTACATTCACCTGGAACATACAGAACTTGAAGGAAAAGGGTACATTTTCTTTATTTGTCAAATATGGACAACAATGTTGATTTCCCACTTCATATGATACAATGGAAAATTCTATAACAAATTTAAATGAAGGACAATGATAAAGCCAAGTCTTCATCAAAGAATATAACAACTACTAACATTTATATAGCGTTTGCTATATGACAATGATTGTTTTATAAGCTTTATAATGATTTTCTCATGTAATCCTTACAATAACTCTAGAAGGTGTTTCTATTTTTAACTTATAAATGATAAAACAGAAGCAAGCAGCCATCATATGATTCAATAGGGTCAAAACTAAGTATGGATCTACTAAACAAAATAATTGAAATAGAAAAAAGAGAGGCAGTTATTTAGATGATTAATGTAGTTTTCCTGGTACAAAAAAAAATCAGTATTATAAGAAATGCATTTGAAGAGCTGAAATTCAATCAGTCAGTCATTACAAGTTTATTATATATCTACTATATTCCAGGCATTTTGTAGATGAAGATAAGAATAGTCTTTGCCCTCAACAAACATATATATTCTATAGGGGAGAATAATAAATGCATATATAGGTATATATAAGGAATATAGATAGATAAATGTAATTTTGCCAAGGGGACTCACTATTAGCAGCTAGGAAGAATTTCTAAGTTTTGAAGAAAACTAGGAATTCTGAGAATTGAAAGTAGAGAAGGGATAAGCAGAGTGTACAGTAATTTCATGAATCTGAGCATGTAAATTTTATTTTATTTTGTTTTATTTTGAGTGAAGAAGCAGCAAAACAGACCAAAAATAAACACACAAAATGCAACTTTACAGGCCCTATAACCCTCACATGAAGCTCATGTTACTTTGAACCAATTGGAAATAGTGACAACATGTTAATGAAAGTACATCACAGCATAATAGAGACTTAGACAATATGCAAACTTTCAGGTCACCTGGCCCAACTCTTCCTTATAAGTGAGGAAATCGATAGTGCAACAAATATTGACATCGACACAATTCCTGTTTTTTCCATCTATCATCCATGCTATAACATGACATTTTCCATTTCCCAGTCTTGACCTGTCAATCAGTTCAACTATCCCATATTTTCCAATTCTTATACTCATCTTATTGAAACTCATTCAATGCCAACCAAAGTTTAGTTTAACCATTGACCTTTTATTTTATTGTTTGGAAATAGGAGAAATCATACATCTTGGCTGTCCACTACTATTCAATTGAACCCCAACTGCTGCAAATGAATCCTTTTGTTCTTCACAGATTGACCTAGATAGCATCATTGTCAAACACCATTTTTACTCCATATTTTACTGAGAAAATTGAGACCATGTATCATAAACTGTCTTATCTTTCATTTTTTACATCATATCTCATTATCATCTCAATCTTTAGTTGTTCTCTTCCCTTCCTTCTCACCTAAATTCAAAAGGAGACTTTTCTTGACTGTTCCCCTCCTGTTGATTATTAAAAATCTCAATCCACTAGCTTCTTCCCTGCTGTCTACAAGCATGCTAAAATCTCACTCTTCCTTAGAAAACCCTTTACCCAATGCTGCTACCCCAGCAAATAACATGTAATATCTCTCCTTCCTTTTATAGCCAATTCTTAGGAAAAAACCCATTTACAATGATTGCTTACACTTCCTTAATTCCCACTTAATTCTTGAATCCTTGCAATTTGTCTTTTGAAAACATCACTTAACAGAAACTGTTCTCTCCAACAGAAGCAATGATTTTCTAACTACTAAAAATTTTTATTTTTGTCAGTGCTCACCCTTTTTTGATATTAACCACTTCCTATATACTTTTTATTCCTGGCCTGAATTTTCGTTACATTCCATTACATGTGATGAGCATTCATTGTATACTAGCTTCTGGTTCTCTTCCTACCTAAAAATTCCTCAGTTTATTTTAATGTATGATCATCTATAGTCTTTCCCTTATGTATAGGTAAACCTGAGGACTCTCCCTTTCTCTGTTTAATGATCATCTCTCTTTAAATGATTACAATGTTTGTGTGCCTAACATTGATCTCCCTCTTAGTATGTTATGCCTATACTATACTAATAGCCTTCCTGTTGGATATCTTATCCTATCTTGATATCTTATATTTATCTCAAACTTATCATCATCTCCAAAATAAGATGTACTTTTTCTCCTCCAAAATTCCATAATTTTGCCAAAGGTATCAACATTTTTTTCCAGACACAGACACACACACACACACACACACACACACACACACACACAAGCTATGAATCATTTTCAGTTCTTCCATACTTCTTATCCTACTCATTCAATAAATTGCCAATTCTTATTGATTCTATATAGACAAGACATTTTCCATCCCCCCTTCTCTAGATATACAGTTATCAGATTAGTTTAGATTCTCCCTTATCACCTCTCACTTGGGCTATTGAAATAGCTTCCAATTAGTCTTCCTAATTCCATTCTCTCCCCTCCAATCTATTCTTCATATATCTATAAGATTCCTAGTACTAAAGCAGAGATCTGACTGTCACTCCTCTGCTCAAGATGCTTCAGTGGCTCCTGATTGTTGCTAAGATAAAATGTAAACTTCTCTGTTTCTCATGTGTGTCTTTCATAATCTGACCCAAACCCACCTTTCATGATTAGCTTTACATTGTTTCCTTTCATGTTCCACCATATTCATCTAAATATGGTTGCATATTCATGACATTCTATCTCACAACTCAGACAATTTATGTGGCTGTCTGCCATGACTTTAGTGTTCTCTATTTTCACTTCCATATTTTGGTATCCCTAGCTCCATTCAAGAATAGCTTAGATGTCACCCGGCCTTTATTTCCTCAGTTTTATTGTTTGGCCCTCTGGCATTAGGCACTGCCTTATATTTACTCTGTATTTATATCATAATTACTTATGTGTATGGGTTGTATTTAATCAGGAGTATCAATTTCTTGCAAGGATTGTTTTGGCTTTTATTCTATATCCTTAGAACCTACCATTTGAGGGATAAACGAATTGTTTGTTCAAGTATTCATATTTGTGGCACGATTGGGACAAGAACTTAGCTCTTCTGATTGCCTTTCTTTCTACTATATTAATTACTCATTTGAATTACTCATTTGAATAGACTACTATTTAAGTCATATTGTTTCAGAGAGAAGATGAGGGAGCTTAGCTAATTAGACCATATAGCTGGGAAAATTGTGAAACTGGACAGTAGTGTAACACCCTTTTTGTCCAACAAATCCCCAGTTAGAAAATTGAAAAACAAACATTAAATTTTCTGGACTGTGGCCACTTCTTGCTTGGTTAACTTGGCTTATAGATACAGTAGCCCAGAAAACCAGGCCCAGAGACAGCAGATCAAGCCTTCTGAAAGCTGTCTTGACACATGGCCAATCAATGTACCCATGTATTCTATTCAGATCTCACAACAGGGCCAAGAGAGAATGTCCCAAAACAACACTGTCACCCATAGAGTTAGACACAGGAGTTTGGAGGGAATATTCGGGATCACAAAACACACATACACACTTACATAATTTCCCAGACGCTCAGTATTTGGGGAATGTGATTAATGCTAGATGACGTGCTCTGAACTTTTCGTTCAGATAGGTTCCCTTGCCTTCAAACCTCCTGGCAATGAATGCCTTGTGACCTGCAGATTTCACTCTAAATAAACATCATTTGAAGCAACCCTGACATTGTCTGGATCACCATTTATTTCCTTTACTGTCTATTCACAGACAAGTTTATTCAGAAGCTTTGAGGAGGTTTATTCACCTATTTTAAATAAGGGACTAAGACACAAAGAAGAAAAAAGATAACTCTGTGAACCTCAATACCTTCTGTCTTATAGAGGGAAAGCATAAAGGCAAGGTGAATTTTTCTTTCTAGTGAAGTAATACAGTCAACAAGAGAGTGAGGAAGAAACAGAGAGAGACAGAGAGACACAGGGAGGGAGGGAGGAGGGAGACAGGGAGAGAGGAGAGAGAGAGAGAGAGAGAGAGAGAGAGAGAGAGAGAGAGAGAGAGAGAGAGGAGACAGAGACAGAGAGACAGAGACAGAGAGACAGAGAGAGAGGCAGAGAGAGAGAGAGACAGAGAAAGAGAAAGAGAGGCAGAGAGACAGACAGAGAGAGAGACACACAGAGAGACACAGAGAGACAGAGAGAGACAGAGAGAGGGAGAAAGAGGAGAAAGAGAGAGAGAGAGAGAAAGAGACAGAGAGAGAGAGAGACAGAGAGAGGCAGAGAGAGAGATAGGGAGAGACAGAGAGGGAGA